>NW_024038372.1:0-45744 GCF_016077235.1 Cyprinodon tularosa | reverse complement strand
GGAAAGGAGGGAGGGAGGAAGGAAAGATGGATGGAAGGAAGGAGGGAAGGATGGAGGGAAGGAAGGAAGGAACTGCAGAGGAAAAAGACAAATAAGGAAGAAAGTCTGGATTAACTAAACTAACCAGCTCCAGCTGAAGCCAAATATATAATCCAACTGACCCCCCCTCGGCCAATCCCACCCTCGTTAGGGGTCAGAGGTCAGGAGTTAGGGTCCTGTTAGACTCCTCCTGTTCCTTCCCATAAACTCTAATCCCAGTTCTATCCAGAGTCCAGCTCAGAAGATCAGTCTTCTGAAAATTTGAACTCAAAACTATGAAAACAATGAAAGACATCTGAATGTATTTCACTATTCAGCAGCTCATAAGTCTGAATTCTGCCTGCGATGCTTCTTACTGACGTATAAGTGATCAGCAGGTCCTGCTCTGATGACCCCTAATGATGACCCCTAACGATGACCCCTAATGATGGCCCCTCCTGGGTTCCCAGCGGGGCCCATCAAAGCATTCAGGGTTGATCATAAATTCAGCGTCGTCTAAATAGGAAAGCAAAGGTTATATTGTAGCGTTTCATTTCCAGCTGATTTCCAGCTGCTGAATGAGTCCCGATCGAAACGGACCGGGTCTGATTTCAGCGACCCCCCCGGACGCCACGGCTGTGACGGTCCCCGTCCACGTGTCCCATGATTAATCTGCTGGTCATTAGGCTGCGCTGAAACCCAATCCCTTTCACTCATCGCTTTGTTTTGTTTTTCCATTCTGGTGCTGAATTAGCTGCTAGAATACATTAGCATACTAAATACGGGCGGCGGCGGCGGCGGCGGCGGTGCGAGAGGAGCTGGGAAACCTTCCTTCTCTGGAGGCGGAACTTCAGCTTCAAGCATCTGAAAGTTTGAGTTTTTCCAGGTTTGGAGCTCAGATATCAGCTGGAAAATTAGGCATTGATTTATGATTGAAGGTCCTGAAGGAAAGCCAGCGCTCTGTGGGGGGGGTCGGGGGGTTGGGGGGTGGGGGTGGTGTGGGTACAACCTGGACCACACTGCTCCTTTCTGTGCCATGATGAAGAACATGGGGCAACAATGCCAAATGAAAAAGTAATTCCTGATTTGTTTGGATCGACCCATAAAAGATGGCGGGGCGGAGGGGGGGGGGGGAAGGGGGGGGGGTTCATTAGCATAACAAGGCCAGCACAACCAAAAGCCATTTTGCTCCCTTTGTCTCAGCTAAGCAGCTGTCATTTGCAGAACATTGTGCAATTCGGATTCTTCTATGCTAATTCTTTATTTTGGGGGGGGGCGGCAATTTTTCCAACAATAAGCACTTGGGCATCCAACATAAAGCCTTCCATGGCACCGACCCTGGGGTGCTCCGAGCTCTGCCAAGTCAAACAATGGCTCATTGTTCAGAGCAGGCACATCTCAGGCCTTTGGACAACATGGCGAGTTCCCAACGGGCCACCTCCCAAGTCCCGAACATCCAACATACTGTACCAACCAGCGGAACCCACGGGGAGTCGACATTAATGCCATTATGAACGGCCATGAGGGGGGAAACAGTTTGACACAATTAATCCAGAAACAACAGGCAAGGAAGTCAGGAATCCAATAACTCGGAGACCCTCAGGGAAGCTGACATAAGGAATAAAGTAATGATGAGAATCCAGCAAAGAGGCTAATCAGCTAATTGGGAGCAGGTGTGGATAGAAGGAACTAGAAGGGAGCTAACGGGAAAGTAGACAGGAACAACGGAAGGCAGAGAATAACTCAGAAATAACAACACTGCTTACTGTATTATCTGGACTATAGAGCGCCTCACTATAAGCCACGCCCACTAAATTATGGGAAAACATGGAATTCAATTCAATTCTATTCAGTGTATTTCTATAGCTCCAATTCCCATCATGTCATCTCAGGTCACTTTCCAGTTCACCAGATCATCCAGTCAGATTGATTCAAAGTTTTCTATCTAAGGAAAACCAGCTGATTGCATCGACTCATTGACTCTTCAGCAATCCCTCACACTAGGCATGCTTGTAGCGACAGTGGAGAGGAAAAACTCCCTTTGAACAGGAAGAACCTCCAGCAGAACCAGGCTCAGTGTGAGCGGCCATCTGCTGAGGCCCACTGGGGTTCAAGGAGACAGAAGCAGACATAGAAAAAGAAGCATAGATGCATCGGCCCAAATGATGCTAATCCTGCTGTGATTTTATGCTAACAAACACAGAAACACTTCAGATTTCAAAATATGGCCGACAGAAAGCATGAGGATGTCCTATCAAAATTAACTAGTTTATTTTATAATTACGAACATTCAATTCCCACTTTAGGCCAAAATCCAGGCTAAACTAATTAAGTTTAATAATTCAAATCAATGAATATTGTTTTAAGGAACAACATTTTTGATCAAACGTCTAGTAATCAAATATCTAACAAATCTGAATAGAAAACTAGGTCTAGAAGTACAAAAAAGGAGTTCAATCATTTGGAAATATTTGCAGAATTAAAAATATTTAGGTTCTTAGAAAAAATTATTAGAACACTTGTTTATTTAATTGTTTGTATCATATTATTAGTTCTAATATCTTTAGAGCAACAAACTTCATTGAAAGACAATAGTTTGGTTCATGATCAGCTGGTAAAATAGAAATCTACAGGATAAGGTTTAAGAATAATAAATATTGATAATGATTGAGAAATTAGTTTAGGGCGTTAAGATTTTTTAAACAATTCCAAATAACTGAGTTTAATGGAGTTTTTTGAAAAATATACGATCCCTCTGAAATTGTCTTTAAATTCATATTTGATCAGTTGAAGAGAAAAGAAACAACGTTTATTCAGACCCTTTCTAACTAAGCACTATAAAATGTGTAGCTTAGCATAAAAAATCTACCATTCAGTTTGAATCACTATCAAATTTATCATTGTCATCTAATTTTTTACTTCACTACTATATGAAGCTGTGCTTCAGAGCTTATTTTATGCAATAAATTGATAAATTTTTTATTTTTAACTATTCCCAACACATTCCTTGTGGTGAAAAGTGATGTTTCAGCTCTGACTTGAATAAAGTCAGGTTGGGCGGAGGATTTTAGGGGACCCAAATGAAGAGACGTTAGCTGAGGTTTCTGGTTGATTTAATAAGGATCAACTGATCAAGGAAAACAAGAACCAGAACGAAGGGAAACACAAACGTTAAGGAGGGAATGAAAACAATCCAGCAATCATTAACTAAACAGGTGTGACACAGAACAAAGAATGAGCTAATCAACTAATAGGGAGCAGGTGTGGATAGAGTGAACTAGAAGGGAGCTAACGGGAAAGGAGACAAGGGGGCAGCAAATCAGAAGGAAACAAAACAAAGGGCAGAACCATAAAAAGTTATAAAAACTATAAACTTTGTTGAGTTTAAGCATGAAAAACCATCAAGTTTAACCAGTTTAAAGCTCCTAAAACATCTTCAATTTATGGTTTTTTAAATATAGATACTAAAAAACACATTAACGTATGAAATAGGGTGACCAAGTAGATTATTTTGGTGCTGGTCAGGATTACGCCGTATGCTGATGATGCAGCGCTGTTCATCTGAAACCCTCAAACCCTTTTCTAAGGTGTTTTTTTGGGTGATTCGTGGCTCTTTCCTCTCAGATATGTACTATAAATGTTCAATGTAAAGCAATTTTATAATGTCATTGTTATTCATAAGAATAATTTTGAGTACATTTTGGATATTTCTTTATAGAAATATGTGACACAAACCTGCAAATGTAATTTTTATGAGTTTTTGGATTTAATTTTGGCTTCAACTTATCTTGGTATAGAACTGCTTTAAAATCCTCGATTAATTCTTCAAAACTACATTTTATTTGTTGTTTTGAAGCTTTTAGGCAAACAAATAAAGAGTTTTATAATTTAAGTTCTGGCATCAGTGAAGGATTAATTAAAGATATATCCTCTATACGTTTAGTTTGCTGTTTTCCTGCTGTTCGTTCATCCTAATAAAAAAAAAGATGAGGCGTGACGGCCGCCTCCTTTTCCAGCTGAAGCCCTCGCCGCAGCCTTCAGAAGCTGTGCTGAGAGGGCGGCCATGTTGTGTGAGGGTGAATATGAGCGTGCATCGACAGATAGGTTCGCCTTCATTGTGTTGCTTGAATTATGACAGCGCGTCGCCCCGGGCCACCGCTCTCCCTGAACAGGCAAAGTCAACTCAAATTGGGTTATCGGGGACCTCGGGCTGCACAGCCGGGCCACCAGGCATCCAAAACGAAGCAGCGGACTCCTTCCCCCGCCCCACCTCCCCCACCAAAAATAGATCCCCATCGGCAGGCGGAAACCAGGTTAATGCTGAGGAGAAACTTCACAAGGATTTACATGGAGCTCCTGTTCTTTTCCGTCTCCTCTTGACCTCCAGGATCCGATCGGGCCGCCGCAGATTAGGCGGCGAACAAAAGGGGAAGGTTTACAGGCCAGTGCTTGACCCCTGGGGGGCAAAATCAATGGCGTTATTATAACCAGGAACAACGAGGCTACATTCAATCAGAGGAGGCTTTAGAGGAAGTGGAGGTAAAAGTGCTTTCTGACGCCGTCGTCAATGGGAAGTCACTCTGGGATGGCCGAGCTTTCCCGATAGAGCCTGAGGGAAGGTCAAGATGGACGGGGAGGAGATGGAGAGATCATTGTTGCTTCAAGCGCAACAAATGAAGGAGGAACTTTACCTAAATTCACAAAGTAGCCATGAAACCACAGGGAACGTCTTGAAATACGTCTACAACATTGATCACTATTCAGTTTATTTCTATAGCGCATCATCCAGTCTGATTGATTCAAAGTTTTCTATCTAAGGAAAACCAGCTGATTGCATCGACTCATTGACTCTTCAGCAATCCCTCACACTAAGCATGCTTGTAGCGACAGTGGAGAGGAAAAACCTCCAGCAGAACCAGGCTCAGTGTGATCAGATAGGAGTTCCCCTCAATATTTCTAATTAGTTTTAAAGACTTAAAACAAGGAAAGAAACAATGAAATTATTCTTAAATTATATGCAGACTGAAATGACCAGTTTTACCTTCATCTATAAGAACGTAACTTTGTAACTGTGACTCATCTTTTGACCAAACAGTAAAGTTAACTCTAGAATTTTACATCCAGATTAATCTTCCACTAATGATTCCTAAACTAAATTCTTAAAAAGTGAAGCTCATGGTGAGATAGGGATGGGTCTCTTACCCCGCTATCGCTCCGCCATGCTCTATGGATCATATCTCACGCCTAAGCCCTGGGGGGGGGGGGGTTAGAGGCGGCGTTGCATGACGTGGAATGGGGGCTTCTAAGCGCAGCCTTGTCCAAACATCTTGTCCAGGCTTATTCTGCCATCGGGACAAAGGAAGCCCTCAAGCCAGATGAATGAAGCGCCACCAGCCCAGAAGCTCCGCCCTCTTGGCGGCAGCGCTCCTTGCTGATCCTGTCATCCGAGGGCATCGGGTGAGGGCCGTCATAGAGAGTCAATCCTGGTCTAAAGGCTGAAGATGAGATGCCAAAAGCCTTGGAAAAGTGAATTAGCTGCATAATTTTTTAGCACTTCCTGTTAGCACTCAGGAAGACAGAAATATACAGATGCTACAATCCACACAAGCCACTTTGGATCTAGCTCAATCCACTCTCCTGCTAAGGAGAGGTATCCCACAGCATGATGCTGCCACCACCTTGTCCCACTGATGGGACAGTGTGTTTCGGTTGACCTGCAGTGCAGGAGACCCACCATGCGGGGGAATTTATACGCCGGGATCAGATCAAACTGCTTCAAATTTACTTTAGGATCACGCCCTGTTCTTGTTTCTATAAATAAAAGTTTTAAAATCCAGACTGACTTTTTCCTGATTCTTTCACTTTCCAGTCTTCCTCAGTAGAAGCTTCAGTAAAGCAGACATGGAGACTAAAAGGAGTTCTCATCAGGCAGTTAGGCTTAAAGCACGGCGGAGGCAGCATCATGGGTCAGGGTTTAATGTTTGCTGAAGAAGAAGAAATGCTGAAGGTCAGATTGTAGTTTTAGCTGAAAGGTGAGTTATTTGCTGTGTCCTGATTGGTTCCTCAGACCTCCAGGAGGAGGGAACTCTCTGTCGGTCTCTACGGGTTCATGCGACCTACACCGCCCTCGCAGCGGGAGAGATGTTCTGCCTGTTTGAATGACTTCAGTGTGAAAGAGATTTTCATAAATTAGGGGAAGAAATGATCTGTGTGGAGGATGGAGTCCTGAGCCGCCTCTAAAGGCAGGGTGGGCGGGGGGGTGGGGGGTGTTTGTTGTTGGAGGGAGGAGGTGGATTAATGGGGGAGGAGCTGCGAGGGTGGTAGAGCCCCTCAGGGTTTTTCTCTTTCTCCTCCAAGCAGCATGCAGCAGTACCCCCCCCCCAACTTTGAGCCTTGAATTAGAGCAGGAGGGGGGGGGGGTCGGCCACATTACGTCAATCTGCATCAAACTCAGAGAGAAAAGCGTCTGCTGGATGGAGGTCATCAGGTGCTTTGTGACATCATAGAGACGTCCAATCATGTTCTGGAAGGAGTCACAAGCGTCCTTCATTCAGGTGTCCTTTAATATTTTTTAAAAGACTTTATTAGAAAATTGTTTATAATACAAAAACAAATGGGTCCTGTGGGGGGGTACTCTAGGAGTACTGGACCCTTCAGTAAGGGTCCTGTACAGGGGGCAGCGTATGGTAAACGCCATGACCTCTACGATACGGTTTTCGATCAGATTGGACATAAAAATCAGATTTGGTGTGTTCTGGTCTTAAAGTAGAGTTTATTAAAGCAATAAAGAGTAATTAAAAGAGGAATTATGTTAATGACATCATCAATGAACATGGTGAACTTTTGGAGTAAGAGGAATTTAGAACTAGGTATGGTGATAAAAATGGAAATAAAACAATTAACAATGGAACTACTGAACCATATGTTTGTAAAACTTTCCTTTTTGATAAAGCTTCTAGTTAGAGTGGCTCAGGTTATCCTGATCTATCTCTATAGTTCTGCTGCTATAGGCTTAGACTGCTGGAGGACATAGGGACCCCTTTTTCATCATTCTGCTTCATTCTATCTCTATTCTCCCACTCTGCAGAATCTGTTAGTTCAATCTCTAACGTTCTGCTCTCTCTGCTTTTTCTCATAGTAGCTTCATCTGGTCTGTTCCTGTTTGGCTGTGACTCCATCCTGGAGAGAAATATCAGCTGTGCTGCTGCCATCAACACCTTTGTTTCTAGATGTTGGAGCTTGGCCTGTTTTCCAGTGTAGTCCTGTTTCTCTGACTGTGACTAACTGGATGTGCTCTCTTCATCCTCTGACATGGGAGCTGGCTCGGAGCTCGTCTGCCTGGCTGTGTGTTTCCTGGACGGGGCCGCCTGTGGAGCTGGTTGACAGTTGCCTTTTGTATCTATGCTTCTTTTTCTATGTCTGCTTCTGTCTCCTTGAACCCCAGTGGGCCTCAGCAGATGGCCACTCACACTGAGCCTGGTTCTGCTGGAGGTTTCTTCCTGTTCAAAGGGAGTTTTTCCTCTCCACTGTCGCTACAAGCATGCTTAGTGTGAGGGATTGCTGAAGAGTCAATGAGTCGATGCAATCAGCTGGTTTTCCTTAGATAGAAAACTTTGAATCAATCTGACTGGATGATCTGGTGAACTGGAAAGTGACCTGAGATGACATGATGTGAATTGGAGCTATAGAAATAAACTGAATAGAATTGAATTAAACCTCCAATAAGAAACTCGGATTGGCAAAAGAGAAATAAAAAAAATAGAAAAAAATATAATTTTTATTTGATAAAGAAAATCTCTGAAGGTTATCTGGGATAAAATATTTAAACTAATCTATAAAACTATTGTTGATGTGCAAAGTGGTTATTTTCAAATTAGAATCATATATAACATTTTAACCACTGAAAAAAAATCAAAACTATGGTTTAGTCGGATAATTGCATCTTATGTTGGCATAAATAAGGATTGGTCAGTTTTCTAAGGAGAGGTCATCCACAACACGATTTAGTTAATTTAATCATTGTACTCCGTAAAAAGTTTATTTCTAAAGGCAAAAATAGATTCTCAGTTTTACTTTCTTTAAAACATTAATTCAGCACTTTTTAACTGTAGAAGATTATACTGTCGAAAACTGATAATGAAGCCAGAAAACATAAAAATTGATGGGAAGTTCTCAAATGTTTTTTACCTCACTCATGGCGCAGCCACTCTAGCCACACCCATTTCCATCTATCCAATTGGATCTTATTGTCAAAATCTGTCCAAATTTTTTCTTCTTACAGTTAAGTTGTTCTTTATTAAATTATCTAAGCCATTAATTAATAAACAAATCATTCAGATTTACCCAAAGGTTTGTTAAAAAAACAAGAGTCTGTTACAATAACTCAACACGTTTCAGTTAGCAGATGTTTTACAGTTGTTGCGCTGTTGATGCAGCGTTTGCCAGATTGTTGGTCTGGGGCACATCGCCAAGAACAACAATCTGGTATATGCTGCATCAAAAACAGTAATCCTCCAGAAAAAATGCCACGAATTACTCCCACAAACCGTTAAAAGGTAGAGTTTCTCAAAAACGAAAGGAAGACTGATTGGCTGAGGCAGAACGGACCCAAAGTTCGAACCAAGGACCAGGCAGAAACCTCTGGAGGGGATTGGATGCTTCATGGGGAGCTTCTCCGCAAGAAGATGGGATTCATATTCAGAAGTCTCATAGTGGGTCTGACTGAAGCGCTGATCGTAGCAGCGCAGGAACCGTAGAGGTCAGGGTCTACCGCAGCATGCCTTGTCTCCTTTAAACAGGCTAGCACGTTATAAATGTATGGAAGATGCTAAGCGCTAACCCCAAGTAGCAGACGTAGAGTGAATTATGGGGTCACATTTATTTCAAAACATTCACCATTTTCTATGGTCACGCTCGAGGACGGCTGCGCTCTCAAGTTGGGCGGAGACAAACCTCTTCTGTAAGCCTCCTCCTGATTGGACCTTGCAGACACGATCACACAGGAAGTGGCGTCAGGAAGCCTTTAGCTGACAGCTCGTTATCCATAAGTGAAGAAGACGGCTGGAGGCGGGACAGGGATGGAGGCTTCTCCAACGTTTGTGGTACGTGGGGTAAGATGGTGGACGTGATCGCACACTTGTTTGGCAAAAGAAAGATTGGATATAGGTCTATAATTGAACAAGTCATCTGGGTCAAGAGACGGTTTCTTAAGTTTAACATGCGAGTATGTGTATTTTGCTCACAGACGTTATGAAATAAACGTGATGCAGTAGTGAATGCAGAATTCAAATTCAAAGAACTAAAATAAGACATGAGCATGTTTGCCCCAGAATGTCGGCAGGCTGAGTGAAACCGTGGCAGAACTTTGCAGACATGAGAGGGAAGATAAGACGCCTGACTTTGATTTCAGGAGACCTGCTCCCAAACTGTAACCAAAGAAAACAAAGTGAAATTCTGGATAATCTCAGCTTAATCCAAGTCAACACCTCCTCCAGCAATTTTCCAGGTGTTTGCCAGGTGGTTTCTATCACTGGCTAAAAACAGACCAGATGTGAGACTTGAAGGCTCAGCTTTCAGCTCCAGAATATTTATCATAACAAGTTCCTTTATGCTCTATTAATATTCAAAAACTTCGTTCCCATGACTTTGGACACTTGCTATTGTTGCGATCCACATAGTTAGCGGTTATGTTTATAGACAGAAGTGGTTTTATTTATTTCTAATGATTCATTTCATGATTTTAAAAAAATATAGTTATCTGAATCAGATTAAAAACCCCATAAAGTTAACGAGGCAAAAGCAAAGTCAATAGAGCTACAGCCTCTATGTTAGCACTGTTAGCTTTGTCTTTAGTGTTAGCCATGAATTAGAATTAGCCGTGAATACGAGTTATTGCTAAAACCAACTGTGGGCTAAGCTAAAGTTAGCAATGCTATACTTGGTGGTAAAATGTTATAATATTAGCCATGATACAAAGAATCAAAAGCTAACAGTTAGCTTTAAAAGTATGTGCTAGTGTTTTAAATGTTAGAATTAGCATGCTATTCATTCACATTTCTGTGTTTAATGTGCCTCTGGGTAATATAGAGGAGAGCAGGTATCAACAAGTGTTCCTGTTTCTGTCAGAGATGGACCAGCCAAGGACCAGCCAAAGAAAAACCTAGGACCAGCAAAGGAAGAGCTAAGGACCAGCAAAAGACCAGTCAAGGACCAGCCAATGACCAGCCAATAACCAGCCAAAGACCAGCCTAAAACCAGCCAAGGACCAGCCTAAAACCAGCCAAGGACCAGCAAAAGACCAGCCAATGACCATTCAAGGACCAACCAAGGACCAACCAAGACCAGCCAAGGACAAGCCTAGGACCAGCAAAAGACCAGTCAAGGACTAGCCAATGACCAGTCAAGGACCAGCAAAGGACCAGCCAATGACCAGTCAAGGACCAGCAAAGGACCAGCCAATACCCAGCCAAGGACCAGCCAAAACCAGCCAAGGACCAGCCAAGGATCAACTAAGGACCAGCCAAGACCAGCCGAGGACCAGCCAAGGATCAGCCAAGGACCAGCCAATGACCAGTCAAGGACCAGCAAAGGACCAGTCAGTGACCAGTCAAGGACCAGCAAAGGACCAGTCAAGAGCCAGCCAAGACCAGCGAATGACCAGCCAAGGACCAGCCAAGACCAGCCAAGGACCAGCCAAGGATCAGCCAAGGACCAGCCAATGACCAGTCAAGGACCAGCAAAGGACCAGTCAGTGACCAGTCAAGGACCAGCAAAGGACCAGCCAATACCCAGCCAAGGACCAGCCAAGACCAGCCAAGGACCAGCCAAGGATCAACTAAGGACCAGCCAAGACCAGCCAAGGACCAGCCAAGGATCAGCCAAGGACCAGCCAATGACCAGTCAAGGACCAGCAAAGGACCAGTCAGTGACCAGTCAAGGACCAGCAAAGGACCAGTCAAGAGCCAGCCAAGACCAGCGAATGACCAGCCAAGGACCAGCCAAGGACCAGCCAAGACCAGCCAAGGACCAGTCAAGGACCAAACAAAGACCAGCCAAGGACCAGCAAAGGACCAGCAAAGGACCAGCAAAGGACCAGTAATATAGAGGAGAGCAGGTATCAACAAACATTCCTGTTTCTGTCAGAGATGTTGAGGAATGACTTCACCGCGGTGGGAAGTGATCGCTGCGTTTGGTTCGGAACCAAACTAAATATTGATGGTTCAGGAATAAAAGCGGTGATTAACTGCAGTTTCTGCAGAAGCCAAGGATAACAGCCAGCTTTCTGAAGGGAGCCGAGAAGCAAAAATGGCTGTAGGCTAATGAAGGTGATTCCAGAACAGCAGTTATTTAAGTTTATGGACAAATTATTATTTAATAAAATAGAATTTAATACACAGAAAGCAAAATGACTGAACCGAGGTCAGTTTAGACTTTAGAGGCTCAAAGGAGGATCTGATCCCAACTCTCTGCTCTGGTAAAGATTAACACTTTATTAGATTGATTGATTTTCCTTTTGGAAAAAAATTCTTGGATTAGAACCAAATCTCCTCACTAAATTGGAAAAAAAAAAGCTTGAAGATGCATTAACATATTTAAAAGGAAAATATCTGCTGCCTGAACGGGATCAGACTTGAGAAAAAAAAACAATACATTCTCTTCATAACTCCTTTCAAATGCATTCAGTCCAACGTTCAATGAAAATGTTTAGTTAGTCCAAAAAGAAAAAAAACAACAACCTGCTCTCCAATTATTTCATCAGTTTTCCAAAAAACGAAGAAAGCCGTTCCAAGTGTTAGAGAGCAGATTAAAGAGAAGCGTTACTGATGTTCATTCATCTTATTAAGACGTTCAGCTTGGTTAGAGAAGGCAGCCGGTTCCAGCAGGAATGTTTACTGACTTTGATGGAGTTGCTGACTGCTGCTGCAAAAGCTTCAGGGATAACAGACATTTTACAGTAGCGGCCAATCAAAATGGCTGTTCCCTGTCAAACGCCAGCTGAATGGCAGCCCACTTCCCTGCAGCTCCCAGCAAAATCCCCTCCAACTTCCAGTCATTGGAGTGACCCCCTACAGCATATTTTTTTACTCTGACTCCACCCTTTTACTGAATTACAGGGTTTTACCAGGAGATGGCGCTTCTCTTTAGATCTTAATGTCCACAAATCATGACAGAAAAAATATTTTAGTAGAAAGATTGATGTTTAAAAGAGGAATAGTAGGGGACCAGCCAAGGACCAGCCAAGAACCAGCCAATGATCAGCCAAGGACCAGCCAAGGACCAGCCAAGAACCAGCCAATGATCAGCCAAGGACCAGCCAAGGACCAGCCAAGGACCAGCCAAGAACCAGCCAATGATCAGCCAATGATCAGCCAAGGACCAGCCAAGAACCATCTAATGATCAGCCAAGGACCAGCCAAGAACCAGCCAATGATCAGCCAATGATCAGCCAAGGACCAGCCAAGAACCAGCCAAGAACCAGCCAATGATCAGCCAAGAACCAGCCAATGACCAGCCAAGGACCAGCCAAGAACCATCCAATGACCAGCCAAGGACCAGCCAAGAACCAGCCAATGATCAGCCAAGAACCAGCCAATGATCAGCCAAGGACCAGCCAAAAACCATCCAAGAACCATCCAATGACCAGCCAATGATCAGCCAAGGACCAGCCAAGAACCAGGCAAGCATCAGGCAAGGATCAGCCAATGACCAGCCAATGATCAGCCAATTATCAGCCCAGGCCCAGCAATGAGCAGCCAGTGATCAGCCAAGGACCAGCCAAGAACCAGCCAATGATCAGCCAAGGACCAGCCAAGGACCAGCCGAGAACCATCCAATGATCAGCCAAGGACCAGCCAAGAACCAGCCAATGATCAGCCAAGGACCAGCCAAGAACCAGCCAAGAACCATCCAATGATCAGCCAAGGACCAGCCAAGAACCAGCCAATGATCAGCCAAGGACCAGCCAAGAACCAGCCAAGAACCATCCAATGATCAGCCAAGGACCAGCCAAGGACCAGCCAAGAACCAGCCAATGACCAGCCAATGATCAGCCAATGACCAGCCAATGATCAGCCAAGGACCAGCCAAGAACCATCCAATGATCAGCCAAGGACCAGCCAATGATCAGCCAAGGACCAGCCAAGAACCAGCCAAGAACCATCCAATGATCAGCCAAGGACCAGCCAAGGACCAGCCAAGGACCAGCCAAGAACCAGCCAATGACCAGCCAATGATCAGCCAATGACCAGCCAATGATCAGCCAAGGACCAGCCAAGGACCAGCCAAGAACCAGCCAATGATCAGCCAAGAACCATCCAATGATCAGCCAAGGACCAGCCAAGGACCAGCCAAGGACCAGCCAAGGACCAGCCAAGAACCAGCCAATGACCAGCCAATGATCAGCCAATGACCAGCCAATGATCAGCCAAGGACCAGCCAAGGACCAGCCAAGAACCAGCCAATGATCAGCCAAGGACCAGCCAAGGACCAGCCAATGATCAGCCAAGGACCAGCCAAGGACCAGCGAGACAGACATCAGGTAAAGTTGGAAAATCTTTTCTGTCTTCTATTGAACTTTAATAATACTTAAATGAAAAAGCAGATAAAAATTGGAAACAATGAGGTTTAGACGGGATGTTCCAGAAGGCTGTGTCTGAAGCCCTGAATTTATGTCCATATGTTAAATTAAAACAAGGCAAACCTCATGATGAACGACTTTAAGAATGAAAAAAAAAAAAACTGATTATTATTATGGTTAAATATCTTCAACCATTATAAAAATGATTCCACTTTGAGGAATATAAAACCACAATCAAACATTAAAATCACTGTTAATGTAATAATATCCCTGGTTCTAATCCAGCCTATGAAACTTTTCTATTTCTGCTTATTAATAAAAATATAAATAAATCCTTAACCGTCCTTATATGCAGGTTAGGAACTGGATATTTACTGAAATAATCAGATTCCCATCAGTTGGATGGTTTCCTCAGCTGTTAAACAGGATAAACTGGAGGATAGAGCTTATCTGGCTGAACCAAAACCATCAGCGACCTTCAGATCCCGCAGACCTCAACACCCGCCGTGTTTTTCCTCAGATATCAGTATCCGAGCATGAAGGCTGCCGTGAAAGGCGACTCCTCCGCGTGACGAATGCTCTGTTGGGCTCTGCTGCGGTGGTCCGGGTGGCCGGCGAGGCTGCCGGATCAAACTGACGCTGCAGAGAAAACAGAGGTGTGAAATGAAACTCTTCTCCAAAGCAAACCTGGGAGGCCATGAAGTCACAGAGTTAATCCTCCACTTCGGTCCCTTTAGAAACTGTTTTTGGGGGGGTGGAGGGTTTGAGGCCCAGATGGTTTCTGTTTGTTTAAGCAGCCTGCAGCGGCGGATCTGGAGCCAAATCCTTCTAGAACATCATCAGATCTGCTCTGGATGCATTGAAGTGGAATTACAATAAAAAATAAATGAATAAAAATGTCTCCTACTGCTTCATACTGTCGGTTATAAAGTGTTTGTGTTAACTCCTCCTTTAAGGTTACCCCTAAATAAACTGATCAGGCACTGAAGAAAAGCTTAATCACCTGGTTTATATGGTGAAACATGGTGGTGGAAGAATCATGCTGAGTGGCTGGAAGACGGAGGGACCTAAACCAGGAAGATGAGGTTTAATGAAGCCGTCTGTAGACTCACATCACGCCGCAGCTCCTTCAGGCCTGCGCCGGATCGCTCATCCATCACAGCGTGAGCGTCTGATCGCACAGCTGCTCCGACTACGAGTAGAACTCATCATGCTGCTGCAGCTGGGCTTACTGCAGCTGCAGCTGGGCTTACTGCAGCTGGACTTACTGCAGCCGCAGCTGGACTTACTGCAGCTGCAGCTGGACTTACTGCTGCTGCTGGACTTGCTGCAGCTGCAGCTGGACTTACTGCAGCTGGACTTACTGCAGCCGCAGCTGGACTTACTGCAGCTGCAGCTGGACTTACTGCTGCAGCTGGACTTACTGCAGCCGCAGCTGGACTTACTGCAGCTGCAGCTGGACTTACTGCAGCCGCAGCTGGACTTACTACAGCTGCAGCTGGACTTACTGCTGCTGCTGGACTTGCTGCAGCTGCAGCTGGACTTACTGCAGCTGGACTTACTGCAGCCGCAGCTGGACTTACTGCAGCTGGGCTTATTGCAGCTGCAGCTGGACTTACTGCAGCTGGACTTACTGCAGCTGCAGCTGGACTTACTGCAGCTGCAGCTGGACTTACTGCAGCCGCAGCTGGACTTACTACAGCTGCAGCTGGACTTACTGCTGCTGCTGGACTTGCTGCAGCTGCAGCTGGACTTACTGCAGCTGGGCTTACTGCAGCTGCAGCTGGACTTACTGCAGCTGGGCTTATTGCAGCTGCAGCTGGACTTACTGCAGCTGGACTTACTGCAGCTGCAGCTGGACTTACTGCAGCTGGGCTTACTGCAGCTGGACTTACTGCAGCTGCAGCTGGACTTACTGCAGCTGGGCTTATTGCAGCTGCAGCTGGACTTACTGCAGCTGGGCTTACTGCAGCTGCAGCTGGACTTGCTGCAGCTGCAGCTGGACTTACTGCAGCTGGGCTTACTGCAGCTGCAGCTGGACTTACTGCAGCTGGGCTTATTGCAGCTGCAGCTGGACTTACTGCAGCTGGGCTTACTGCAGCTGCAGCTGGACTTACTGCAGCTGGGCTTATTGCAGCTGCAGCTGGACTTACTGCAGCTGGACTTACTGCTGCTGCTGGACTTGCTGCAGCTGCAGCTGGACTTACTGCAGCTGGGCTTATTGCAGCTGCAGCTGGACTTACTGCAGCTGGACTTACTGCTGCTGCTGGACTTGCTGCAGCTGCAGCTGGACTTACTGCAGCTGGGCTTACTGCAGCTGCAGCTGGACTTACTGCAGCTGGGCTTATTGCAGCTGCAGCTGGACTTACTGCAGCTGGACTTACTGCAGCTGGACTTACTGCAGCTGCAGCTGGACTTACTGCAGCTGGACTTACTGCAGCTGCAGCTGGACTTACTGCAGCTGGGCTTATTGCAGCTGCAGCTGGACTTACTGCAGCTGGGCTTACTGCAGCTGCAGCTGGACTTGCTGCAGCTGCAGCTGGACTTACTGCAGCTGGGCTTACTGCAGCTGCAGCTGGACTTACTGCAGCTGGGCTTATTGCAGCTGCAGCTGGACTTACTGCAGCTGGGCTTACTGCAGCTGCAGCTGGACTTACTGCAGCTGGGCTTATTGCAGCTGCAGCTGGACTTACTGCAGCTGGACTTACTGCTGCTGCTGGACTTGCTGCAGCTGCAGCTGGACTTACTGCAGCTGGGCTTATTGCAGCTGCAGCTGGACTTACTGCAGCTGGACTTACTGCTGCTGCTGGACTTGCTGCAGCTGCAGCTGGACTTACTGCAGCTGGGCTTACTGCAGCTGCAGCTGGACTTACTGCAGCTGGGCTTATTGCAGCTGCAGCTGGACTTACTGCAGCTGGACTTACTGCTGCTGCTGGACTTGCTGCAGCTGCAGCTGGACTTACTGCAGCTGGACTTACTGCAGCTGCAGCTGGACTTACTGCAGCTGGACTTACTGCAGCTGCAGCTGGACTTACTGCAGCTGGACTTACTGCAGCTGGACTTACTGCAGCTGCAGCTGGACTTACTGCAGCTGGACTTACTGCAGCTGCAGCTGGACTTTCTGCAGCTGCAGCTGGACTTACTGCAGCTGGACTTACTGCAGCCGCAGCTGGACTTACTGCAGCTGCAGCTGGACTTACTGCAGCTGCAGCTGGACTTACTGCTGCTGCTGGACTTGCTGCAGCTGCAGCTGGACTTACTGCAGCTGGACTTACTGCAGCCGCAGCTGGACTTACTGCTGCTGCTGGACTTGCTGCAGCTGCAGCTGGACTTACTGCAGCTTGCAAGCTGGACTTACTGCAGCTGGGCTTACTGCAGCTGCAGCTGGACTTACTGCAGCTGGACTTACTGCAGCTGCAGCTGGACTTACTGCAGCTGGACTTACTGCAGCTGCAGCTGGACTTACTGCAGCTGGACTTACTGCAGCTGCAGCTGGACTTACTGCAGCTGGACTTACTGCAGCTGGACTTACTGCAGCTGCAGCTGGACTTACTGCAGCTGGACTTACTGCAGCTGGACTTACTGCAGCTGCAGCTGGACTTACTGCAGCTGGACTTACTGCAGCTGCACTTACTGCAGCTAGACTTACTGCAGCTGGACTTACTGCAGCTGCAGCTGGACTTACTGCAGCTGGACTTACTGCAGCTGCAGCTGGACTTACTGCAGCTGCAGCTGGACTTACTGCAGCTGGACTTACTGCAGCTGGACTTACTGCAGCTGCAGCTGGACTTACTGCAGCTGGACTTACTGCAGCTGGACTTACTGCAGCTGCAGCTGGACTTACTGCAGCTGGACTTACTGCAGCTGCAGCTGGACTTACTGCAGCTGGACTTACTGCAGCTGCAGCTGGACTTACTGCAGCTGGACTTACTGCAACTGCAGCTGGACTTACTGCAGCTGGACTTACTGCAGCTGCAGCTGGACTTACTGCAGCTGCACTTACTGCAGCTGGACTTACTGCAGCTGGACTTTCTGCAGCTGCAGCTGGACTTACTGCAGCTGCAGCTGGACTTACTGCAGCTGGACTTACTGCAGCTAGACTTACTGCAGCTGGACTTACTGCAGCTGGACTTACTGCAGCTAGACTTACTGCAGCTAGACTTACTGCAGCTGGACTTACTGCAGCTGGACTTACTGCAGCTGGACTTACTGCAGCTGGACTTACTGCAGCTGGACTTACTGCAGCTGGACTTACTGCAGCTGCAGCTGGACTTACTGCAGCTGGACTTACTGCAGCTGGACTTACTGCAGCTGGACTTACTGCAGCTGGACTTACTGCAGCTGGACTTACTGCAGCTGGACTTACTGCAGCTGGACTTACTGCAGCTGGACTTACTGCAGCTGGACTTACTGCAGCTGCAGCTGGACTTACTGCAGCTGGACTTACTGCAGCTGCAGCTGGAGTTACAATCAGCAAAAAGGGAAACTAAAAAAACATCTGAAAAACCTAATAAACATCAATTTATGTACAAAATTTGAAAAAAAAAATCAGCAAAAACTGAAACTAAGAAGGGAAACAACGATAGAAAATAAAACCAGCAATAGGTTTTAAACATCAACGGAAAAATCATACAAATCGGAATAAAAGACTACGGAAAACCCTAAGGGCCAAAATAACAAAAACAGAAACTGTATATTTTGTCCGTTAAAGTTTAAAAAACAATCCCCTGGACTTCCTGGACGTGAAGCGAAACGTCTTTAAACCTTGGAAACAAAGTCCAGTGGATTATTTTTTAAACTTTTATGGAATGAATCTGACCTGGATGCCTGAGAATCTTCACCAGCAGAAACTATAAATAAATAAAAAACAGGAAATAAAATAAATGTTCATAAAACATGAGTTTATGACCAAAATGTGAAAAAATAAGCAAAATATAAACATTAGAATTTAAGATAATCTCTGAAAATAATTCAGATTTTTGTTGGTTTAGATTGAAGAATAAAAAAAAGAAAAAAAATCAGCAAAAACTGAAAGAAGGAAGGTAAACACTGATAGAAAATAAAACCAGCAATTAGGATTTAAACTAAAATAAAATAAAGAATAAAACAACTTGAATGTTTTATTGATTTTAACCCTTTCATCATCACCCTTAAACAGCAAAACATTCAGGAGGACAATAATGTGTGGAGCTTATTTTCCTAATCCTAACAGGACTTAAAGCGGCCGAGGGATGAACTGGGCTGCGGTCCGAGTCCAAACATGCCAGCGGCCTTTGATGGAGCTGGGAGGACTGGTTTCCAGCGGACGGGCTTCGCTGCGGTCGCTGGTGTGTGAAGCAAACAACGGCCGACTCCAAACAAAGTCTCATCCCATCAAACTGCTTGAAGTCTGCTGATCCTCTGTAAGCACACCTGCCTCTGATGCAGGATCACCTGTCCACGGCGCTCCTCTCTGAGGAGCCGCCGCAGGTCCAGCAGATCAAACCGCCGTATTATCTGGAGTCAGGGTGCACAGCTCTTCATTTTTTTCCACAGGACTTTTCTGTGCTGCTGGAGCCGTTGAGAGAGGAGGATTATTGATGTATGGGCTTTGAAATATCAAAGCGTTTGATGTGCAGTAAAAATAAAGTGATGCCTCCGTTCTTTTATGTCATCACTCATTAGGGAAGCGGTGCTGAAAGGCATCTTTGTTCACAGAGTTGTTTTAACTTGGCTTTATAAAAGATCAGGGAGACTTCAGGCCATGCAGATTCAAGCATTTAGCTCCTGTCTCCGTCTCTAAAACCTCTCCTTCCATTTGTGAGGGACGAATATTTATCCAGGGACAGAAGAGTCAAAGGCTGCACATCTCACTGGAAACAAAAGCTATTGAGGAGCTGACAAGCTGCAGCATGGAGGAGGTGGAAAAGCTGTGCAGAAAGTAGGACAAACAGGGAAGGAAAGACGCCGTATCTCCGTCAGACGGCTCTAATCTGGCCTCTTTTTCAAAACCATCTCGGTCCGTCCGGCTCTTCTCACGCTGGAGCCCGGAGCCTTTTCAGACGGCTCTGCCACGGTGGCTGGACACAACTATCTGATAGCCTTTCTCCTTTTACACGCTGGCCTTTATCGCCTGGCTGAATGGAGACAAAGTGTCTTACCTGACCTGACCCGTCCCCTCCGAACGGGACGGCCCTCAGGTCAGCGGCTCCCGCTGAAAACAAACGGCAACCACCTGGAGGCGAGGAAACAACGCTGCTAGGAAACAAGAAAGATAAACAAAAGCAGTAAAACAGGAAAATGGTTCGGTTAAAGTCAGAATAATGAGAAAAAGTCAGGATTATGTGACGTAAAAACTCAAGAAAACTTCAACCAAAAAGTCCAAAAATATGAAGGAAGCCAGTTTGAAACCAGAAGAATAAGGAAAGAAGCAACACAACAGAATAAAGAACAGGTCAGTCATCATAATACTAACCCTGAAAGGACGTAAAACATGATTCAGGAGACAGATTAGCTTCCTGCACTGGAAATAATTCAAATCTAGATAAGTCATCTTTTCTTAAAATGATTGCATTTGATCTTGAATTGAGGAGATGAAAGAGACATTTTGCCAATGGAACAAGACAATTTACACTTAAAATAAGAAAACACAATTGCATTGTCTTATTTCAAGAAAAAAACTTCTAATTATCTTATTTTATGAGTAAATATACTCATTCCAATGGCAATCTCATTTACCGACTCAAATTAAGAGTAAATACACTTAATTTAGGACATTTTTACTTATTTCTAGATTGTTTTGTCATGGTAGAAACCATGACTTGTTTGGCTGAGGCCTGCAGGCTGATAGCACAGTTAGCTTTAGCTAAACCAAGGCGGTTCTCTGCTTCCTCCATCTCCACCTGCATCAGAGTTCATTTCGTTTATTTCGCTCCACTCGTCCTAATTGTGACGCTTATCGTTCGCCTCGGCCTTCCAACAATCAAGCTAATAACGGGTGCAGGGAGGTCATGGGAAAAAAAGCACAGTCTCTGCCAATTAGAGCGCCGCTGCTGATTAACCCTTTGCAGCCCGCCGCCTCCCGCTTGTTCCTGCGGCTCTGAAATGTGTTGTTGATGACACTTCTACATAAACGCCATCAGATGGGGGGGGGCTCTTTCTGTGGAACAGAGGGTGCAGTAAACTTCTAAAAACCCCCTCGTTTGTCAAACGTCCCATAAGAAAGATGGACGACCCATTCATTGGCTGCTTTTATGGCTTCCTTTCATGTCTTGTTTGGCCACATTAAAGCGCAGCAATCAGCGCCGTGCGAAGCTTCATTACGCTTCCAGGACAGTCAGCAGCGTCTTGTTCTCTTTTCCAGACCGCCGCTCCCCGGATGGAGCCCAACGTGTCGGAGCGAGGCGAAACATCTGCCGGCGTAAACAACGCGACCTGGGAATATCAACTCCGTCTGCTAATCCCGGCTCTGACGAACATGGGCCTTTGTAGTGGTTTATTTGGGGGGCGTTAGCATGCGGGAATGCGGCGCTGTCACACTCGGCGTCCGTCCCTCTGTTTGTCTCGCTTGGGTGCAAAGATGTAAAAGCGGGCCGACACGTGCAGCTGCAAACCGCTGCAAATATCACAAAGCAGCGTTTTGTTTGAAAGGAGTCTGATGGATTGTTTTTCATGTGCGAGCCGCGGTTTATACCTGCGCAGCAGATTTATCCCATGCTGTTTACAGCAGTGGAGGGGGGGGGGGGTCTGCTCGCTTACAGGTCAGGTGGCTGACCCGCAACCTGAGGCTCCTTTCCAGAGGCAGAGCCGCCCCCCCCCCCTCTGAGGGTCTGCTGAGTGAAACTAAGGAGGAAAACTGATAGAAAATGAAACCAGCAACAAGTTTTAACTTCAACAGATCAGGAAAACAAAGACTACGGAAAACCCTGAGGGTCAAAATAAAAAACAGCAGAATTTAAGATAATCTCTGAGAATAATTCAGATTTAGTCGGTTTAGATTATGGAAGTTTAATTAACCGTTTGGATCAAATCGGATCCAGATTTAGAACCTCTGAGTAAATATTTACATCCTGCTGGGATTCTTCCAGCCTTCCTCACATCGGACCGTCTGCTGCTTCGTCTCGCCGTTCCGTCCTTGAGACGACGTCCCTCCGTTGATAACCCCCCCCATCCCCGGTAGCGTGGGACTCCTGCACTGTTATGACTCCCCTGGACTCAACAGGAGCGGCTGTGATGGATGCAAACGGACCAGGAAGCTCTGCTCTGCTCCATCTCAAGGTTTCATTCTGCAGGAACTAAAAACATTTTAAAGGATTTCTTTTGGTTCTTTTTCAATCCGCTTCTCCTGTCGTTTTATTTCACTATTAGATTTCCTCTGTTTTAATTATTCTTTATCATGTTGGAGCTTTTTTTTTTAATCTGAACAAGAGAAACTTTGAAGTGTTTCCTAAAGTCTAAAGGTGAATAATCGTTTATTAAATGTCTGATAAAGAAAATCATCACCAGGTTAATCTGAAAAACTCACACGAAGACAAAAGAGAATTAGGAACATTTTTTAGAGAAAATTACTTTGACAATTTACTTTTGTTTTGGTGCTCAGACCTCAGCAGGAAACGGCATTTAATTCTGATAGATATGCATGAACAGAGTAAAGAACAGGGCTGTTCTGCTGGAAGCTGAACTCCAGTTTTGGGTCTTCTAAGTGGATTTGATGTCATGAATTCATTGTTCATTTCACTCACCTGCCTAGTTCTGCCCAGTTCCTAATCATCTCTGATCTCATCCACCTGTAGGTGCTGCTTTATATCGGTCCAGCCCAGCTATCTAGACCAGATCATTGTTTGCTGTTTGTTAGTTTGTCTGTTTAGTTTATTCCCGCGGTCAGTGCAGTGAGCAGGTTTTAGTGTTTGTCTTGTCTGTGATCGTTTCCTGCTCCTTCTCCATGGAGCCCTCAGGGTTTTAGCTCGGAACACGGAGAAGGTCGGTTTTATTCCTGTAAGCCTGGCTCCAAGGAGGAGAACAGTTTAAAGTTCTGCAGAAATCCTGGTACCACGTCTCGTCTCAGCTTCCCTCTGTCTGTGCTGACACGCTCTGGACTATGGACCTGCCTGAAGGCTCTTTGGATTCCTGGAACCCCGTTTCTGTTCTGTTCCTGTGTGGATCTGAATCCTTGATCCAGCTGAGACTTCCTGGATCTCAGAACTGTCCGGTTCTGACCTGGATCAAGTTCCTGTCAGCTCTCAGTGGTTGCTGCCTTGATCGGGGACACCCTGGACTCTGCAGTGGATCCCTTTCATCAGATGGATCCTGCCTTCTATGCAGGGGATGGAGTCAACTGTGAATCCAGGTAATCAGGTAACAGGTGAGGTGATTGTGGTCACTTACCTGCGTTTCTCCCTCCCTCCAGAGTCGCTGCAGGTCCGCAGATCCACATCAGCTCTGCGCTTTAGTTCTGTTTGTTTACGGTTTTGTTTTAATAAACATTTTAAACTTTCCTACTGATGGTCTCACCTTGAATCCTCGGTCCATCTGTCCCGCAGCATGATGCAGCCACCAGGACATGCCGTGGTCATTTGCCTCCTCGCGTTGAAACAGAAACCAAAGTGGGAGTTTTTCCGTGACCGAAGGCTGAAAACCAGCCGTTCAGTCCAAACTGGATCGCCCCCCCCCACCCATCCCATCCTAACCAGGGCAACTGAAAGCATGCATAGCTAACGCCTGCAAGATTGCTGGCAGGCTTTTTTGTCTGGACCTGGCTGCTCCTCTGGCATCATCCCATAAACATGCATAATATGAAACGTCTTCCCAGGCCAGTTACATTTCATTTTTACAGTGTTTACCCAAAGCAAAACAAAGGGCAGCAGTCATGCCTGTTAGCCGCCGATTTATCGCTGAAACGGGGGGGGAGAAAAGAGCGCGAGGCGCGCTGCGGCGAAGAGATGGGAGACGGAGAGATGCACTCAGGACTCACCTCTCCGCCGGCCCTCTGGGGCCGCACAAAGAGAGGAAACAGTGCTGGCACTGTGCGCTCCTTTCACTCAGCGCGGCTCATCATTGTGTGGAGAAAACGAGCCAATTTCCATAAGCGATTGGAAGCACAAAGCCTGAAACAAGCGTGCATGCCGAGCGACAATAAGGGAAGAACAAAAGGCCGTCCTCGCTCGGCTCGCTGTGGGCTTTCCTTCTGCCGCATCGCTGCCGCCGTTTCATCTCACAGAAGACAACATAAATAAAATAAAATCTTTTTATGCAAAACGTCCCTTTTTTAGGCTTTAAAGAACCAGATCTTCCTCCCAATTAATAAACTGCTTTCAGGCTCTGAGGGGAGACATTTCCAGGCAGGAACGAGCTGCTAACAGCCGTTAGCCAAGGTTCAGTTCATCACTAACAGCAAACGCTAAATAAATAAAGAACAGGCAGAAAAATAATGACTTCTTCAGGAAATGATCCACTGATGTTGCATCAACTATAGATTCTGTAATCTGAGATTAAACGATTCAGATTCCTTTTCATACAGAATAAATTATCCATGAAACGGAGGAAGGCCTGAAAATTCAGAGCAAAGATGAAAGTGACTGAAAAGCTAATTTCATTCCAGTTTATCATCATGAAAACCGACAGAATTATTAACCTGGTTAATTTTAAATCTCCAAATGAATCTAATTCATACGATGTTGTTTTAAATGTTAGTCCATGAACTGTTAGAGTTTCTATTATTAGATCCCGGTTCAAACGGTTCTAATTTTATGATTTCAATCAAATGAAGTTCAGATTTCAGGTTTGAAACCAGTTTATATTAGAACAACTTTCTGTTTTTAAATTCTAGTTCTTTCTAATTCAGCTGCTTGTTGAACTGAAGACCTGAGCATGACCTCACTCAGTCCTAATCGATTAAACTCTGATTGATTACTAACATACCTTCATTAAGTAGATTCAGAGCTAAACTGATTAAACTACAACCCAGTGAAACCGGTTAAATCCAGATCTACTTGAACTAGACTGAGGTGGAACTAAAGTCATGTTAGCTCTACGGTGGGTCGCCACCTGGATAAATCCCAGAAGGTTAACCTGTTTCTTTGCTCCGTGGATTATTAAACCTACAGCGGCTCATTAGGTTCCTCACCACGGCCTGTTGCTACCTGATCCGTACGCACCATCCGTACGGGAAGCACCATCCGTACCGATCCGTACCGGAAGCACCATCTGTACCGGAAGCACCATCTGTACCGGACGCTCCATCCGTACCGGAAGCACCATCCGTACCGGAAGCACCATCCGTACCGGAAGCACCATCCGTACCGGACGCTCCATCCGTACCGGAAGCACCATCCGTACCGGAAGCACCATCCGTACCGGAAGCACCATCCGTACCGGACGCACCATCCGTACCGGACGCTCCATCCGTACCGGAAGCACCATCCGTACCGGAAGCACCATCCGTACCGGACGCTCCATCCGTACCGGACGCTCCATCCGTACCGGAAGCACCGTCCGTACCGGAAGCACCGTCCGTACCGGACGCACCGTCCGTACCGGACGCTCCATCCGTACCGGAAGCACCATCCGTACCGGACGCTCCATCCGTACCGGACGCACCATCCGTTCCGGAAGCACCATCCGTACCGGACGCTCCATCCGTACCGGAAGCACCATCCGTACCGGACGCTCCATCCGTACCGGACGCTCCATCCGTACCGGAAGCACCGTCCGTACCGGAAGCACCGTCCGTACCGGACGCACCGTCCGTACCGGAAGCACCGTCCGTACCGGACGCACCATCTGTAGCATATGCTCATCATCAAACAGATATACATCCGGGTCGCCTAAATGTTAAGTGAACTGAACTATAATGTGTTAAAAGTTAATAATGTATTTCCTGAGAAATACTTTTCTTTTTTATCCCTGATCTGTACAGGAAATGGGATGCTACGCTACTTCCAGGAGCTAACGTTATTAGCTTTGGATTTAAACATAAATCTAGTCTTTTTGAGTTTAACGTTTTCCTCTAATGTTAACATTATGGTATATAGTGCGTCATCTAAGGAAGAAACATCTAAAATGCAGATAAACATGGTTTCATCAGATTTACTCTCATGATGATGACATCAGAGAAGCTGACGGAGAAAATGGAAAATTATTCAAAATTGTCTCAGAAGAGTCATAAAAATGTGTCAAAGATGTGAATAAGCATCCTTTAGTGATTTAAGGATAGAAATAATAACTTTTATTGTCATAATCACATCATTTATGGCGACCTGCATGAATATATTTTTGCACATGAGCTGATGGTCCGGATGGTTTTTCCGGTACGGATCAGGTAGTGACACGGCTCACAGAACAGATGGAAGCGGAAGCATCCCTCGCTTCCTCAGCCGAGCTGTGACATCACCAGGAAGTGACGGGAAGACCATCTGAGGACACGGACCGCCCTGCAGAGGGTGAGAACCGGCGAGGCTGCATCTCGACCAGCTGAAGCTCAAAGGTTGGCTTCAACACGCCACACTCCTGTTTTCTCTCTGCTTTCAGGCCCGTCACGCCTGCACAACGCTCTGACACATGTGTGTCAAACACTCGACTCCGCCCCCTTTTCTCTGCCATTCAGGGCACACATAAAAACAGGGGGTGGTGGTGTCAGCGCCCCCCCGCTGAGCTTCACACTGCCATTCAGCTATGCTGTGAGACGGAGCATTGCACGACAACAATGTGTGTGTGTGTGTGTGTGTGTGTGTGTGTGTGTGTGTGTGTGTGTGTGTGTGTGTGTGTGTGTGTGTGTGTGTGTGTGTGTGTGCATCAGAGGGAGCTTTCTGCTCCTGGTTGGAGTGGCCCCCCGCTGGGCTCCTATCAGCGTCAGCAGTGAATCAGCGCGCTCAAGCAGCAGCACTGCCTCCCAGCTCACTCCACTGACCGTGTACGGACAATACGCTGCATCTAATTACAGCGCCGCGAGGCCCGGCCCGGAGCGCCATCCCTCGCTCTGGCCGCCAAAACCCACAACAAACGCAGCGCGCCGTGGCCCAGCGTCCCTCACACTCACAACGCCCGCCGTCCATGGATGGAGGCTCTCTGGGGGAAGTTGAAGCAGAGTCGCCGGGAAAAGAACCTGAGGCCACCCCCGTTCCAACATGGCCGCCCCGTTCCAAAAGATCCATCTTTTTGACTAGTTCCTTTTCATCCTGGGGTTCTATTCATTTTCTGTAAACTGGAACCATCCAGCTCCAACACGGATCATCACTTCATCCATTTTTGGAAAGGTTTCCCACTAATCCGAGGTGTTTGGGTCATTAAAGTCACCCAGAACCGTAACGATGGTAAATTAACTACAGTAGCAGCCATTCAAAACTGAGCTTCCCAGTAAAATGCCAGTCAAGTGGCTGCACACTTCCCTGTAACTCCCAGCAAAATCCCCTCCAACTTCCAGCCACTGGAGTGACCTCCTCCTGCATATTTTTTCACTCTGACTCCCTTTCAATGAATTACAGGGTCTGACCAGGAGATGGCGCTTCTGATTAGATCTTAATGTCCACAAATCAGGACAGAAAGAATATTTTAGTACAAAGATTGATGTTTAAGAAGGAATTGAAGGGGACCAACCAATGACCAGTCAAGGACCAACCAATGACAAGCCAAGGACCAGCCAAGGACCAACCAAGGACCAGCCAAGGACCAGCCAATGACAAGCCAAGGACCAGCCAAGGACCAGCCAAGAGCCAGCCAATGACAGGCCAAGGACCAACTAAGGACCAGCCAAGGACCAGCCAAGGACCGGCCAAGGCCCAGCCAAGGACCGGCCAAGGCCCAGCCAAGGACCGGCCAAGGACCAGCCAAGGACAAGCCAAGGAAAGGCTAAAGACCAGCCAAGGACTGGTCCAAGACTAACCAAGTACCAGCCAAGGACCAGCCAAGGACAAGCCAAGGACCAACCAAGGACCAGCCAAGGACCGGCCAAGGAAAGGCTAAAGACCAGCCAAGGACTGGTCCAAGACCAACCAAGTACCAGCCAAGGACCAGCCAAGGACAAGCCAAGGACCAACCAAGGACCAGCCAAGGACCGGCCAAGGAAAGGCTAAAGACCAGCCAAGGACTGGTCCAAGACTAACCAAGTACCAGCCAAGGACCAGCCAAGGACAAGCCAAGGACCAACCAAGGACCAGCCAAGGACCGGCCAAGGAAAGGCTAAAGACCAGCCAAGGACTGGTCCAAGACCAACCAAGTACCAGCCAAGGCCCAGCCAAGTACCAGCCAAGGCCCAGCCAAGGACCAGCCAAGGATCAACCAATGACCAGCCAAGGACCGGCCAAGGAAAGGCTAAAGACCAGCCAAGGACTGGTCCAAGACCAACCAAGTACCAACCAAGGGCCAGCCTAGGCAGCCAATGAACAACTAAAGACCAGCCAAGGACCAGGCAAGAAACAACTAAGGACCAGCCAAGGACCAAGTAAGGACCAACCAAGGACTGGTCCAGGGCCCAGCCAAGGACCAACTAAGGACCAGCCAAGGCCCAGCCAAGGACCAACTAAGGACCAGCCAAGGACCAAGTAAAGACCAGCCAAGTGCCCATCAAGGAAAGTGGGGAAATTTTGAATGGCTATTACTGTAAATTAACCAGATAGTTTGTCCTCCATTTGTTCACAGCAATCTGTAAACATCTACTGTTTTAACAAAAATAGTACATTGTTATAACTCCATTTCTAATTAAGATAAACCAAAACCGTAAAGAGGATGCATTCAGTGACTGAGGTCAGTCCTCTACACCGCCACCAGGAACCAGCTGCAGGTTTAACTGCAGCAGCTTTGGACATCCAGAGACCACATTGACCTCTTTCTCTACTAAACATCATCAGACTGATAATCAGACTGGCTGAAGAACGGACGTTAGATCGAAGACTTTTCTAGATTCTCAGTCAGATTTTTGTCCAGACTTTAACTGGACCGTCCTAAGAGGAAAACACAGCATTATTTGGCAGATTTTCCACCTTTAGGACGTAAACATTTGATCGCTAACTGGGTTTAGTGATCAGGTGATGTCTATGAATGGAAGGTGTGACCAATTCCCCCGTTCTGCTGAGAAAGAGCATACACATAGCATGATTCTGCCACCACCATGTTTCACCATGGGGACAGTGTAGGTCGTCTCCTTTTGTCTATGACCTGCCTGGATGTGTGTCCCGAACAGAACCCTGATGATGGTTCTTGAACTGAAGTGGATGTTCTGAGTTGGACAGGTGCAGCACACCGCCGCCGTCATGCCAATGCCTACCACGGTTCCCTTGCGTCTTTCAAGTTATGAAATGCGATACAGTGAACTCATCGGCGTGAAGGTCCGTCTATTGCAGGTGCTTTGTCATCCCTGACGTCTCCACACCTGTGGGCTCACCGAGGCCGTGGCACTCTCCCCGTCCTTTCAGCAGCACCTGTCAGCGGGCCTGAGGCCTTTAGAAAAGCCTGCCTCGCTCCTCCAACGGCATGACAACAGCTATTGTTTCCTGCTGCCCACCTATTCAAAGCAGGGTGGGGGACATGTCATTAATAACAGCCGCTGTCAGAAAGTGAGGCTCTCCATTGCCTGCAACGCCTCGTCTGTGCGGCAGGAAGACAGAGGGGGAATTCAGCCGACGCTGACATGATGTACAGTCGGACCAAAGGGATGGGACCTGAATACATATTCATCCATCAAAATGTTTACTAAGCGGGGCCCTTAACTGTGATTGGAGACCTAAGCTTCAGAGAGACTGGATCTACAGACCAGCACACCTGAATCTACGGTTTATTTAGTTAAAAATGTAAAACAAAAACTAATTTTACTGAGACCACGAGGTTCCTTTCTCGGCTCTGGACCAAACCAGTTAGCGGTTAGCTAATCAGTCAGCTAACTGCTAACAGGACAAAATCAGTCAGCTAACTGCACCAAACACGTCAGCTAACTGCTAACAGGACCAAACCAGTTAGTTAACCGCTAACAGGACCAAACCAGTCAGCTAACGACAAACTGGACCAAACCAGTCATAATGGGATGAAATGCTAAACTGATGTTACTGCAATTTACACTAGCGAGTTGTTTGGCCAGTCGGGTGGCCAGTGGGGAGGCAGTGGGGTCGCCACTGGGTTGGTCAGTCGGATGGCCAGTGGGGAGGCAGTGGGGTCGCCACTGGGTTGGTCAGTCGGATGGCCAGTGGGGAGGCAGTGGGGTCGCCACTGGGTTGGTCAGTCGGATGGCCAGTGGGGAGGCAGTGGGGTCGCCACTGGGTTGGTCAGTCGGATGGCCAGTGGGGAGGCAGTGGGGTCGCCACTGGGTTGGTCAGTCGGGTGGCCAGTGGGGAGGCAGTGGGGTCGCCACTGGGTTGGTCAGTGGGGTGGCAAGTGGGGAGGCAGTGGGGTCGCCACTGGGTTGGTCAGTGGGGTGGCAAGTGGGGAGGTCAGTCGGATGGCCAGTGGGGAGGCAGTGGGGTCGCCACTGGGTTGGTCAGTCGGATGGCCAGTGGGGAGGCAGTGGGGTCGCCACTGGGTTGGTCAGTCGGATGGCCAGTGGGGAGGCAGTGGGGTCGCCACTGGGTTGGTCAGTCGGATGGCCAGTGGGGAGGCAGTGGGGTCGCCACTGGGTTGGTCAGTCGGGTGGCCAGTGGGGAGGCAGTGGGGTCGCCACTGGGTTGGTCAGTGGGGGTGGCAAGTGGGGAGGCAGTGGGGTCGCCACTGGGTTGGTCAGTGGGGTGGCAAGTGGGGAGGCAGTGGGGTCGCCACTGGGTTGGTCAGTCGGATGGCCAGTGGGGAGGCAGTGGGGTCGCCACTGGGTTGGTCAGTCGGATGGCCAGTGGGGAGGCAGTGGGGTCGCCACTGGGTTGGTCAGTCGGGTGGCCAGTGGGGAGGCAGTGGGGTCGCCACTGGGTTGGTCAGTGGGGTGGCAAGTGGGGAGGCAGTGGGGTCGCCACTGGGTTGGTCAGTCGGGTGGCCAGTGGGGAGGCAGTGGGGTCGCCACTGGGTTGGTCAGTGGGGTGGCAAGTGGGGAGGCAGTGGGGTCGCCACTGGGTTGGTCAGTCGGGTGGCCAGTGGGGAGGCAGTGGGGTCGCCACTGGGTTGGTCAGTCGGGTGGCCAGTGGGGAGGCAGTGGGGTCGCCACTGGGTTGGTCAGTCGGGTGGCCAGTGGGGAGGCAGTGGGGTCGCCACTGGGTTGGTCAGTGGGGTGGCAAGTGGGGAGGCAGTGGGGTCGCCACTGGGTTGGTAAGTCGGATGGCCAGTGCGGAGGCAGTGGGGTCGCCACTGGGTTGGTCAGTCGGATGGCCAGTGGGGAGGCAGTGGGGTCGCCACTGGGTTGGTCAGTCGGGTGGCCAGTGGGGAGGCAGTGGGGTCGCCACTGGGTTGGTCAGTCGGGTGGCCAGTGGGGAGGCAGTGGGGTCGCCACTGGGTTGGTCAGTGGGGTGGCAAGTGGGGAGGCAGTGGGGTCGCCACTGGGTTGGTCAGTGGGGTGGCAAGTGGGGAGGCAGTGGGGTCGCCACTGGGTTGGTCAGTCGGATGGCCAGTGGGGAGGCAGTGGGGTCGCCACTGGGTTGGTCAGTCGGATGGCCAGTGCGGAGGCAGTGGGGTCGCCACTGGGTTGGTCAGTCGGATGGCCAGTGGGGAGGCAGTGGGGTTGCCACTGGGTTGGTCAGTCGGGTGGCCAGTGGGGAGGCAGTGGGGTCGCCACTGGGTTAGTCAGTGGGGTGGCAAGTGGGGAGGCAGTGGGGTCGCCACTGGGTTGGTCAGTGGGGTGGCAAGTGGGGAGGCAGTGGGGTAGCCAGTGGGGAAGCATTGGGGTGGCCACTGGGTTGGCCAGTCGGGTGGCCAGTGGGGAGGCAGTGGGGTGGCCACTGGGTTGGTCAGTCGGGTGGCCAGTGGGGAGGCAGTGGGGTGGCCACTGGGTTGGTCAGTCGGGTGGCCAGTGGGGAGGCAGTGGGGTGGCCAATGGGTTGGTCAGTCGGGTGGTCAGTGGGGAGGCAGTGGGGTGGCCACTGGGTTGGTCAGTCGGGTGGCCAGTGGGGAGGCAGTGGGGTGGCCACTGGGTTGGTCAGTCGGGTGGCCAGTGGGGAGGCAGTGGGGTGGCCACTGGGTTGGTCAGTCGGGTGGCCACTGGGTAGGTCAGCGTGGTGGCCAGTGGCTGGTGCCACTGCTTCAGTCACACAGCGTTCTGATTATGTGGAAAAATGCCTTTTAGATGTAGCATATCCTCCTTCTGTCGGTTGGTGCCTTCTGTTTTTTTTTTGTTTAGCTTTTATTCTGTTCCTGGACGTCAGTGAAGATATTGTTCCTTGTTGGACCACCAGCATGGCTGCCTCTTCTTCAGCCAGTGTGTGTGTGTTAGGAGGGGGTCTTCTGCTCTGATAATTCAGTAATTGGCTGCAGGAGGTGGAAGGGATTATGTGTGGGGCCGTTGTTGTCACAAACACCCGGCACAATTAGTCCATTTAGGGAGACACATGTGCCTCCTTAGTAAATACAGACAAAATAAGGAGCTAAGACTCTAAAACGCTGAAATATTCAAGGATAGATCCAGTTTCACTGGACTGGGTTATCATCAACAGCTTTATCACCAAACGTTAGCATGAGAAAACCCAGAGGACGGTTCTGATCCACGCTAATCATCACTTCTCCGTGTCCAGGAGAGGTTTCTTCTAGGAATCCTATCCATCACAGTGAGGAGGAAGCGGCGTTATCAGCGGGCCGATGCTGGAGCTCAGCAGGGCTGTTGTCCGCTTAGAGCCAGGATCCACATCTGGTGCAAAGCTGGAGGCTGCGCTGCTTCCCGCGGTGTTGCAACAAACCCATGTGGTTGTAATGTTCACATCCATATTTCTGGCCAGGAGAGTAAAGAGGATTGTTTTGTATATTTTTAGTGGTATCTGGCTCTAATTTGGGAACAGATTTTACTACTTCAGGGCGTTCTTCTGGATTATTAAGAAAAGGATTTGCACGTTAGCTTCAAATTGAGTCATTAGACCCTTTTTTTTTTCGTTCCTTCTTGTTAAATTTGCAGCTTTCCGAGCGAAACTTGTTGAAGCATCCGAAGGGCCTCTACTTTTGTTTGATTTGAGGAAGTCTCTCATCCATCTTCCATGGAACCGATGTGATCCATCCTTCAGCAGTGAGAACAGAAACGGCCCTTCTGTGAATCAGTGGCTCCAAACACGCCTTCAAAGGGCTCCTGTTGGCCCCAGAAGCAGAGGTGAAGTGTGGGAAAGTTGGAATTCCACCGAGCCGAACTTTGAATTATCATAATTGGAGGCCCCTCCAGTAGGTGGGGGGGAAGGGGGACAGTTGAAAATGTGATATTATGAAGCCTGAGAGGACAAACAATGGAGGTGATTATGCATGAATGTCAGGGAGGACAGGAAGCAGCGCCTGAATCCTCCTTTCCTTTGTCATCGATTGACTTTTATATTTGAGAAACAACAGATGACCCGCCCCACTTTCTCACCAATCGATGGCTTTCCCAATTCAGTGACTGTCAATCAAATCTTTGATCCCAAAAAGAGATCGTCTGACGGACGGCGTCCTTCATCCCAAACCGGGAAGGCCGGAGGTAAAGGCGCGTCTCTGGGATGTTAAGGAAAACAATGTTTTTAGGGCAGGATCTCGGCAACACATGTTCAAGCCGGGAGGAAACCAGGGGATTTGAGGAACCATCTGTTAACCAAAGCTTCTGGGAAGCACACTAAGATGATCTTAGGATATTGTTCTCCCCAGGTGGGAATGGTGGGGGGCTCTGTGGGGGCCTCTCAGGCCCCGGCAGAAACCCGGGGAGGGAAATGGGGGAGCTTAGGGAGCATAATCTCATGTTCATTCATAGCGCCGGGCATCTCAGGTTAGAGAGGGGGAGATAAGACCCAGCAGAGCCTGAGGAGCTTCAACACTCTTCTCCTTTCTGTTCAACCGAAGAAGGTTGGTATCTGGTCAGGGCAGCTGAAGGACGCTTTAAAGCAGTCCTTCATTCTATTCAGTCTATTTCTATAGCTCCAATTCACATCATGTCATCTCAGGTCACTTTCCAGTTCACCAGATCATCCAGTCAGATTGATTCAAAGTTTTCTATCTAAGGAAAACCAGCTGATTGCATCGACTCATTGACTCTTCAGCAATCCCTCACACTAAGCATGCTTGTAGCGACAGTGGAGAGGAAAAACTCCCTTTGAACAGGAAGAAACCTCCAGCAGAACCAGGCTCAGTGTGAGCGGCCATCTGCTGAGGCCCACTGGGGTTCAAAAGATAGTTAGATAATATGCACTTAAAATAAGACCATGCAATTGTTTAAAAGTTCTTGCTTCATTAGCAAAGTTCACTAAAAAAGTGTAACATGTAGCTGTTTATTCAAACTACTGACTTTCACTGTAAAGTGGATAAAATTATTGATTTGATTGTGTAACTAAATATGAGTACAAAGGCCCCAGAACAACGTTTCTGATTTCTCTCAATATGTATATTTTTATTCATGACCTGCAGGTAATTCTTTCTTTGTTTGAGTCACATGTGAATTGCACATGATCAAGTCCAAGTCCCAGACGGTGAGAGAGAGCGCCATTTTCATCATCTCTACATCCTGGGTTGATTTCGCCCATAAATCAACACAAGTAGCAAAGCAGCTGCATACAATCAATGTTATAACTGGCTAGTTAACTAGTTAATATTAGCTAGCTGACGTCTGAGAGGGTTTTCGAATTTACCGATAATGTTATGACAATGAATCTGAAATTCTGACTTTAATCTCAGAATTCTGATTTCTTTTCTAAGAATTGTGCTCAATTATAGGCTGTTATCAGTGGTTCTGTCCTCAGAGGCTGCAGCAGGAGAACCGTTAAACAGGAAGTGAGTGCTCCAACAATTCTGCCTTCATGGTGCCTATCTAAAATTAAGATCCAAAATTCTGAGATTAAAGTAGAATTCTGAGATCAAAATCAGAATTCTGAGATCAAAATCAGAATTCTGAGATCAAAATCAGAATTCTATGATTGTCGTCTGAATTCTGAGATCAAAATCAGAATTCTATGATTGCTGTCTGAATTCTGAGATTAAATTCAAAATTCTGAGATCAAAATCAGAATTCTATGATTGTCGTCTGAATTCTGAGATCAAAATCAGAATTCTATGATTGCTGTCTGAATTCTGAGATTAAATTCAAAATTCTGAGATCAAAATCAGAATTCTGAGATCAAAATCAGAATTCTATGATTGTCGTCTGAATTCTGAGATCAAAATCAGAATTCTATGATAGCCGTCTGAATTCTGAGATCAAAATCAGAATTCAGAGATCAAAATCAGAATTCTGAGATCAAAATCAGAATTCTATGATAGCCGTCTGAATTCTGAGATTAAAATCAAAATTCTGAGATCAAAATCAGAATTCTATGATTGTCGTCTGAATTCTGAGATCAAAATCAGAATTCTATGATTGCTGTCTGAATTCTGAGATTAAATTCAAAATTCTGAGATCAAAATCAGAATTCTATGATTGTCGTCTGAATTCTGAGATCAAAATCAGAATTCTATGATTGCTGTCTGAATTCTGAGATTAAATTCAAAATTCTGAGATCAAAATCAGAATTCTGAGATCAAAATCAGAATTCTATGATTGTCGTCTGAATTCTGAGATCAAAATCAGAATTCTATGATTGCCGTCTGAATTCTGAGATCAAAATCAGAATTCTATGATTGCCGTCTGAATTCTGAGATCAAAATCAGAATTCTATGATTGCCGTCTGAATTCTGAGATTAAAATCAAAATTCTGAGATCAAAATCAGAATTCTATGATTGTCGTCTGAATTCTGAGATCAAAATCAGAATTCTATGATTGCCGTCTGAATTCTGAGATTAAAATCAAAATTCTGAGATCAAAATCAGAATTCTATGATTGTCGTCTGAATTCTGAGATCAAAATCAGAATTCTATGATTGCCGTCTGAATTCTGAGATTAAATTCAAAATTCTGAGATCAAAATCAGAATTCTGAGATCAAAATCAGAATTCTATGATTGTCGTCTGAATTCTGGGATCAAAAATCAGAATTCTATGATAGCCGTCTGAATTCTGAGATCAAAATCAGAATTCTATGATTGCCGTCTGAATTCTGAGATTAAAATCAAAATTCTGAGATCAAAATCAGAATTCTATGATTGTCGTCTGAATTCTGAGATCAAAATCAGGATTCTATGATTGCTGTCTGAATTCTGAGATTAAATTCAAAATTCTGAGATCAAAATCAGAATTCTATGATTGTCGTCTGAATTCTGGGATCAAAAATCAGAATTCTATGATAGCCGTCTGAATTCTGAGATCAAAATCAGAATTCTATGATTGCCGTCTGAATTCTGAGATCAAAATCAGAATTCTATGATTGTCGTCTGAATTCTGAGATCAAAATCAGAATTCTATGATTGCCGTCTGAATTCTGAGATTAAAATCAAAATTCTGAGATCAAAATCAGAATTCTATGATTGTCGTCTGAATTCTGAGATCAAAATCAGAATTATATGATTGTCGTCTGAATTTTGAGATTAAAGTCAGAATTCTGAGGTAAAAGTCAGAATTCAGAGATTAAAATCAGCATTCTCAAATCACAGTCAGAATTCCTCGCTGGTGATGCTACTTCATTAATGGAAGAGTGTTCAATCAGAATTCTAAGATTAAAGTCAGAATTCTGACTTTTTTCCCATATCAAACAAATAAAATTTTAAAATCACTTAACATTTTGTTTTTTTTTTCCAGTGGCCCTAATCCTCTTCCGTACATTAATTCATGTTAATTTAGTTTAAAGTAGTAAATACGGTTGGTTTAATTTCAATATATTAGTTTGATTCATCAACTGAACAGAAAATCATTTGGAACAGAACAAAGATTTAAAGTTGGGTCAAGTGCAGAATTATTGTCTACATCAAAATAAAATAATCAGGTCGTAACGAATCGTTAAAATCAGATTCTGCCAAATATTTTAAATGTGATTTCTGGATATTATTTTTCTATTAGAGCAAGGTTTTAAATTTCCAGTGTTTCAAATATTTCAAGAAAAAAGTTCTATTTTTGCATTGAGGAAAGAGTGAAGACGAGGAAAAAGATGTTAGTGATGAAGATGAGAAGCTTTCTGATTCACTGAGGAAGAAGACGGGGATAACAGGAAGGCTGAGGTGAAGGAACCTGGATTATTCTACAAATTCCTGCTCCTTTAGGAAGACCTTCCTCCCAGCGGATGCTAGTTTGAACCTGCGTTTATTTTCACTCCGTTTTCTATAACTTTGTGTTTTTGTTGATGCCATTTGAATAGAACAGATTATCAACCCATAAACTGGGTTAATAATCTGAGCTGGATTATAATGAAGTTGTATTGCAGACCTGACAGCTAGATCAACAGTTATTAGATTGAACAGAAGGGTTTGCTTTCTGCCTTGTTAAAAGCTGCTCCTAATAAGGCAGGAAAAGGTCCGGAAAGTGTTTGGCGGGACGTGTTGTTTACATGTTAGCGGCGGGCTAAGAGGGTTCGTTTTTCCTTCTGTCGCTGGAGTCAAACCCTGAAGATTAGAGGCCAGCCTTTAAACTGGGCTTTGCTTTGGTGAAAGATCTCCTAAAAAGCAGCTTGTCCGCTGTTAGGAGCATTATGGATTAGTTACAGTCTGTGGGCTGGAATAATTACCACAACAAACCTGAGCTCTCCAAGCTGGCCGCTGCTCTGCTTCCAGACTTTTCCGACCTGTAATTAGGATTTTACACATGGCCTCCCCTCCCTTGCTCTCCTCCCGCCTCCACCACATTTTTCTGCTGAAATCATCTCTCCCTCCGACCTGCATCCCTCCTCCTGCTCCTCCTGCTCCTCCTGCTCCTCCTCGGTCAGAGGTAGCGAGAGGTTTAAGTGGAAGGAGGGCGAACAGATTGCCGGATGCCTGTTGACCTGTCAAAGCGAGCAGAATTGAGGTGCAGGATTGAAAAGCTAAATCTGCATTAGAGGCTTTTGTTGTGCCTGAGGCGAGTGGCTCTGCACGAAGGGTCTTTATTATCCAGAGAGGAGGGGAGCAGACCCCGCCTCCCACCGTCCCTCCTTCCATTGGTCAGAGTGGAGCCCCATGGAGACACCAAGGAGACGCCATGGAGACGCCATGGAGACGCCATGGTTCATCTCTACCTGCAGCTTCTGGGGATTCCATCATCATCCCTCCATCCATCATCCATCCATCCATCATCCATCCATCCATCCATCATCCATCCATCATCCATCCATCAACCAGCATCCATCCATCCATCCATCCATCCATCATGCCATCCATCATCCATCCATCAACCAGCATCCATCCATCCATCATCCATCATCCATCCATCATCCATCATCCATCCATCCATCCATCATCCATCCATCCATCATCCATCCATCATCCATCATCCATCCATCATCCATCATCCATCCATCATCCATCCATCCATCATCCATCCATCCATCTTCCATCATCCATCCATCATCCATCATCACCATCCATCCATCCATCCATCATCCATCCATCATCCATCATCCATCCATCATCCATCCATCATCCATCCATCCATCATCCATCCATCATCCATCATCCATCCATCATCCATCATCCATCCATCATCCATCATCCATCCATCATCATCCATCCATCCATCCATCATCCATCCATCATCATCCCTCCATCCATCCATCCATCCATCTTCCATCATCCATCCATCCATCATTCATCCATCCATCCATCCATCATCCATCCATCATCCATCCAACCATCCATCATCCATCCATCATCCATCCATCCATCATCCATCCATCATCCATCATCCATCCATCATCCATCATCCATCCATCATCCATCATCCATCCATCATCCATCCAACCATCCATCATCCATCCATCATCATCCCTCCATCCATCATCCATCCATCCATCTTCCATCATCCATCCATCCATCATCCATCCATCCATCCATCCATCATCCATCCATCATCCATCCAACCATCCATCATCCATCCATCATCCATCCATCATCCATCCATCCATCCATCATCCATCCATCATCCATCCATCCATCCATCATCCATCATCCATCCATCCATCATTCCATCATCCATCCATCCATCATCATCCATCATCCATCCATCATTCCATCATCCATCCATCCATCCATCCATCCATCCATCATCCATCCATCATCCATCCATCCATCATCCATCCATCATCCATCCATCCATCCATCATCCATCATCCATCCATCCATCATTCCATCATCCATCCATCCATCATCATCCATCATCCATCCATCATTCCATCATCCATCCATCCATCCATCCATCCATCCATCCATCATCCATCCATCCACCCAACCCATCCCATCCATCCATCATCATCCCTTCCATCATCCATCCATCATCCATCCATCCATCATCCCATCCATCATCCCTTCCATCATCCATCCATCCATCATCCATCCATCGTCCATCCATCCATCATTCCATCATCCATCCATCCATCATCCAATCCATCCATCCACCCATCATCCCATCCATCCATCCATCCATCCATCATCCATCCATCCATCCCATCCATCATCCCATCCATCATCCCTTCCATCATCCATCCATCCATCATCCAATCCATCCATCCACCCATCATCCCATCCATCCATCCATCATCCCATCCATCATCCCATCCATCCATCCATCATCCATCCATCCATCATCCATCCATCGTCCATCCATCCATCCATCCATCCATCCATCATCCCATCCATCCATCCATCCCATCCATCATCCATCCATCCATCCATCCATCCATCCATCCATCCATCCATCCATCCATCCATCCATCCATCCATCCATCCATCCATCCCATCTATTATCCTTCCTTCCTTCCTTCCTTCCTTCTTTCCTTCCTTCCTTGAGTTCTTGTGTTTTTCACCCTAAACATAACAATTGTTAGTCTAAAATAAAATAAAACGATTCTAAGTCGAGATGTGTTAGAATGTGTCTTTTCAACAGATGAGATCAGAGTTTTTATCTTTTTAAATCAAATCTTTTTCCTGTTTTTTTTTCCTGTTTCCGTCAGCAGCTGATCTCCTCCTGCAGGAGTCTGTGTCTCCAGTGTTTGTTTGTTTGTTTGTATATCGGTGCTGCCGGACTGTGAAAGCATACAGATAATCCTTCCAGCTTCTAATGCTCTGCCTCTAATCGCTGCACACGTTCCTTTATTTACCATCCCAACCGTTTCCTTTACACTTCGCCTCATAAGGACCACTTTCTTCTTCATCCATTAACGAAAGAAACCAGAAGGGAAACTTTAACCATTTCTATTTCCCGGACTTACATTCATATCTATCCACTGCATCTTAAAATTATTAAATCTTTTGATAATTTCTCAGATTAAAAATGCTTCAGAGTTCAGATCTAAAATCACTTGAGTTCAAATCTGATTCTATTTGAAATTTTTCTTTCCTAAACTTTGCTTTCTTTGCTGTAAGGAGTTTTATTTCAGGACTTTAGGGAGGTAGATTATCGGATTATATATTATTGGAATTCAGATTATGGGAAGGACCTTCTTGGCTCTGAGACCTGATTTTGTTATTTTCTATTAAAAACATTTAGATACTTTCAGGTTATTTCACAAAGTTTGGAGCCTTTGTAGGCCAGACTCCGACTGGGAGAAAGACAAGTCCAGGTCCAAGTCAACCCAACAGTGGAATCCTGATCCGGATGTTTTGATCCATACATCATTGAGTTTAGATGAAGGTTTAAACGTAGATCAACGATTGGATTCATCTAAACTTGTTCGGACCGAGCAGCAGAGCGTTCTCTGCAGACAAAGCTCTCATCCGTCTCCCAGACAATCCTTCCAGGTAGAGACTCCTCCCTAACCTGGAGGGAACATGATGTCACCTGCTTCTAGTTAACAACCTTAGAGCAGATCTTCCTCAGTTGCTCTATTGAGCGCTAAATGCCAAAGACTCAGAGACACAAAGAGAATCACATCATCTGCAAACAGTTAAACCCAAAATGTGACACCTACACTTTGAGATGCTTTTCCTTTCAACAGTTTAGGGACGAGAGATTGCTGCTTTCACCAAACACCATATTCAGAATTCAAACTCCTGAAAGTTCTTTAAATGTGAAATGATTCCATCCTGTTCAATAAATGATCAGTGTTTTTAATTCAGAGTAATTTTCATGTGAATGTGCTTTACTGGAGGCATCCATGTTTGTCAAAGAACACTACTGCCACCTACTGGTTAGTGACATTGTCACGGTGCGGTAGCGGCTGTTGATCAAGTCCCAGTGCTGTATCTGGTGTTTGTCACAACGCGCTATTATCCAAGTCATCTTGAAAACATTCTTCAATGGCCTCCCCACTGCCTGCCCAGTGACAAAGAGCCCTGTTCTTTGAAAATGCAAATCTAATGTGAATATTGGTAACTAACTTCAATCTTATTATCTAACATCAATATGTTAATTTTTACTTCCTTTATTCCTCTTTATGTTTTGTTTTTTTAACAGTCAATATGTCTGTATGCATCACCTTTAACCTGTGCAGATTTGTCTCTCTCGGTGTACGGAAATAAGTGGTTTATATGAAAATGTGCAAAAATAAACTCTAGAGTTAGAAGTTAAGTGGAAGAAGCTTTGGAACAAAGACATAAAGAAAGTTAACTTCCCTCCTTCCGGCGTCCTTTTGATGAGTATAGAAACTAGCTGTTCCTTTTTCATTTATTATAAATAATTGCATAAATGAAGAAGCTCCCGTCTGATTTAAATATTTAAGATCTGCCTGAAAACAGGAACCATATGAGCTGGAATCAGACTCGAGTTCAGCAGAGTCAAACCCTCATTAATATTCAGCTGAATCAGAAGTTGGTGTGAAAACAACCTGAGAGCTGCAGGAAGCATCTCCCTCCTCTGTCATCCTCAGGTTCAGGTTCTCCTCCGTTCTTCTCCATCTTTACTCCTTAATAACCGAGCTGAGGAAGCAGCCATCGAAGGCCAGGAAGGAGGAGCTTCTTTAGTTATAGCTCCTTCAGCCCGTAGGACTGATGGCCGTCAGACAGAACCTTCATTTAAAGAACAGGACCCTGACCTCTCTGACCCCTCCAGGCTCCCAGTCATCTGACTGGTTCCAGTTAAGCAGAACCAATAGACCTGCTTATGATGTCCAGTGTTCCAGGGTCAACTCTTCCCTTCACTGTATTTACCTCCTTTATGACATCGTCTCGCACATTGAGCATCAGCGTAGTGTTTCTTCTCTCAGTCTAGAATGAAGATGAACGGCTCGATGGAGACCTTAATAAAGAACAAGTCCTGTTTCTGCTCCTATTATCATTAATAACCTATTTAAAGTTGGTTCTGTGTGGAACTGGAGCAGCGCCGCCCCATTAAGGCTCTTAGAGCTGAAGGTTTTCTCTCCTCCATCATCGGTCCGTCCTCTACGGACTCAGGCTGGGACTCTGATGCTACATCCTAGCACGCTGCTGTCGCTGAACAACAACGCCCTGCGGATTAATTACAGCGAGGCGTCTCATCAAATCAGCACAAAGATTACTGGATTAAATCGCTGCAACATTAAGCCACTAAAACCTGATCACAGAGTAATCATCCACCAAGGAGACCATCAAGGAAGTCCTTCATCCACGGCTCTGCAGGATCAGCAGGGTCCTGATTAGCTGCATGCTAACTGGATATGGAGACGTTTTAGGGTGAATGGAGGCTAAAGCAGATTAAATTCTACAATTCTAATGAAATTATTAAACTGGCTTTAAAGACTGAAACATTTAAAAGGGAAAAAAATCCGGATAAAAGAAAGATAAAAACATTTAACTTTAACCAAACAGTACAGATTTTATTTTCTATTTTGAGAATAAAGTCATAAAATTAGGAGAATAAAGTTGTAAAATTAGAGAATAAAGTCGTAAAATTACGAAAAACAAGTTGCATTTTATAACAACTCCTTCCAGAAGTGGAGCATCATGTGAAGTTCTACTTTAGCATCAGTTTGATAAATCAGGAAATCTTTTTGCAGCAGCATCAAACTGGGCAGGATGTCAAAGTGGACTCTGGTTGCTGATTGGTGGAGCTGGTCTGACGTCATCTGCTGGGCGGAGCTCCAAGCTTTCTTTCTGAAACCGGTTGATGTTTGATGACTTTATTCTCCTAATGTTACGACTTTGTTCTCATAATTTTATGACTTTATATTCGTAATAAAAAATAAAAGAAATCTCTAGCCTGGCCCTAATATCGTAAAACAGAAACCACTGATGAATAGAAAGTTGCTTTTATCACTATCGGTGAGCGATTGGGATTAAAACGACCATAATTCACATTGATCACTAGATGTAATTAAATTATCTTCTGTTCCAACTTAATGTTCCCCCTTTTAAAGCTAGAAAGGTATTCATCTAATTTCTATATTTTAAATAATTAGTAAAACAAAAACTCGATCCGAAGGACCCAGCAGTAACCATCATCATTAGAACTTGTTTTAATATTCTGTCTTCTTACGGTGGCCAGGACATGACCTGTAGGAGCACCGGCCCCCGCTGGCCCCAGCTTAGAGCCGCCCATGTCCCCTGAAACTGATCCCATCGGCTGAACTAACTGACTCGATGACTCGAGGAGTCGGCCAAGTCTGACTTTAAAGACTCTCCTCTAAACGAGTCATCAGTGGAAGTGGGCGGGGTTGACCTCTGTGCCCCCCAGCTCCAATAAGCCACCATTTTAAACACTTTAATCAGAGATAACCTTCATGGTCTGCAGCAGGAATACGTCGGGCTGGGCGCTCCACTGTAGCGGCCTTTGTCCGTTCCTACGGCCGAAGCGAAACACAATAAAAAAGTTGGCCGCCGCCCGGCAGATACACGGTAACTCAATCTGAACCGGCGGCTTTAAACCCCATTTTAGGCAAGGCGGCTTTTGTAAAGCGTCAGACAATGGAGAGCCCTGTTGGAGGCACCGAGGTTGATTTTCACGTTTTAAGTGAAGACACCGGATACCTGCCTTTTCAGCGTGTTTGGTTTGAGGACAAACTTTCTTTCTTGGGGTCTTTTTTTGAACACGAGCATGAGAGGAAACATGACACAGGGTCAGGCGCTGCGCTCTCTGGACTCCACGGGACTGTTTTTAAACATTAAACGCCGTGGATGGAAGCTAACGTTCTTAGCCGTCGAATCATGGAAAATACGGAGCCAGGTGAAGGCAGACCGGATTAGGATGCTCCCAGGTCATCTGTAATAATCCCAGATTACATTTCTCAATTAAATTCAATTTACTTTATTTATGTAGTGCCACATTGATATGGACTTTACAGTTAAGATTGATTAAAGTTATCTAAGGAAAACCAGCTGATTGCATCGACTCATTGACTCTTCAGCAATCCCTCACACTAAGCATGCTTGTAGCGACAGTGGAGAGGAAAAACTCCCTTTGAACAGGAAGAAACCTCCAGCAGAACCAGGCTCAGTGTGAGCGGCCATCTGCTGAGGCCCACTGGGGTTCAAGGAGACAGAAGCAGACATAGAAAAAGGAAAAAGGGGTCCCTATGTCCTCCAGCAGTCTAAGCCTATAGCAGCATAACTATAGAGATAGATCAGGATAACCTGAGCCACTCTAACTAGAAGCTTTATCAAAAAGGAAAGTTTTAAGCCTAGCCTTAAAAGTAGACAGGGTGTCTGCCTCACGGACTAAAACTGGTAGTTGGTTCCACAGGAGAGGAGCCTGAGAACTAAAAGATCTGCCTCCCATTCTACTTTTAGAAATTCTAGGAACCACTAGTAAACCTGCAGATTGAGAGCGAAGTGCTCTGTTAGGAACATAAGGAACAATCAGATCTCTGATATCAGATGGAGCTTGGCCATTTAAGGCTTTATATGTGAGAAGGAGGATTTTAAATTCTATTCTGGATTTAACAGGAAGCCAATGAAGAGAAGCCAGGATAGGAGAGATATGATCTCTCTTTTTAATATTTTAGATAAAAGGAAGCATCTTTATTATTTGAAGGAACAGGAAAAACATGTAGGGAGGTTAAAGGTAGCTCTCCATGTGACCCCTGGAGACCTGGAGCTCCTTGAAAACTAGAAACCGTTAGTAATGCGTCCATAAACATGAGGACCATCTTCAAAGAGCTCCTTTACGTCCCTCTCCCATCTAATCCTTTCTAATAACACCCAGAGTCCATCAGTCAGGCCGCACTTTTCAGCATGCTGGCAGTGGAGCGACACCATAGAAGCTTAAGGAAACACTCTGATGTTTGCTTTAACAGGTGGGACGGTGCTGCTGGACGGGGCTGCAGACATCTAAACTAGACGGAGCAGTCAGGGCTCAGAAGATATGGGGGGGTGAATAACGCTGTCAGTGATGTCACAGAGATGGACCAATCAAAGCAGCAGTGGAGGTCTGGACGCCATGACTTAGCTGGGCTGTTTAAACACATTCCATGTTCAAAGCAGATTCGCTTTCAGGCATTTGGCTTTGAAGCAGTGGCGGCTGGTGAAAAATATTTTTGGTGGGGCTGATTATAGCCTAGTGTATGTCTCCAACTAACCCGGAATAAGAATTCAAATAAACAATTGGACAATACATACAATTTAACAGTAATGATTTAATTTACTATATAATAACATTAACAGTGATGATTTGGGTCACTGTGACGGGGTTCTTTGGCCTCCAAGAATCCAGGCTCAGTCGGGTTACCGGTGTGTGGTGATTTATTGAGCTCAAAAACTCAAAACAGGGTGCAAAAGAAAACTAAACATATACAAGATCCTCTGGGCCTCAGCCTCCCTCCAGTTACCAGCAATGGTAACAAAGAAACAGAAAACAAAAATTGCCGCTTTTCTTCCCACAGCCCTCATTAAATAGTTTAAGCCCCTCCCTCAGGCTCTCTTATTTCTGATTTCTTCTCATTAATCAGTTTTGTCCATATATTACCTCCACAAACAATTGATATACAAAAACAAATAATTTTTACAACTTAATTCTTTTACACAGATTCATTGACTTATTCAATTACACCAAACTGGGTTTGAACCCAGCAAAGACGCAGCCAGACTGAAGATGACAGTCCCCGCATAAACACGTACACACCCACACCCCCCACATACCCACACACACCACACACACACACACACACACACACACACCACACACCACACACACAACGGCTAACCCACTGAAATATTAAG
>NW_024038371.1:0-46104 GCF_016077235.1 Cyprinodon tularosa | reverse complement strand
CAAATAAATGCTATAAAAAAAACAAAAACAAAAAAAAAACAAGCCATGTGAATAAGACAAAAATCTTTCAAATGCTTTTTCTTTCTGCTTTTCCTTCACTCTGAAATACATTTCTGTTTTATGCCAGTATCATAAAAGTCTTTTTGTTGTATAAAAAATATTTCCAACAAATTCTACAGGATATTCACAGCACCAAAATTATTAAAAGCTTGAAAAAACATTGACTTTTATTATAGATATTGTATTGTAATTTTAATTTGCAAAAAGTCATATGATGCATGTAATTGTCATGGGAATAGATAATACAATTTGAATTTTCACCTTAAAACAGGGGGTTTTAGTTATAGCCTTCTCTGTCAATGTTTAGAGAACAGAGCTGAAACACAAAAGTGTATTTGTTCCGACTTTCTTGGATGACTGATAAACCTAAAAATGATTTAAAAAAGGATCTTGTCATGCAGTACCTTTCTGTCAAGGAGATGTTTTGGTTTGTATCTTTCTTCCACCAGAGGTCCTCCTATCATACATTATGCTACATGTTCTCTTTTTGCTTCTCTCTCTCTTTTTGGTATTTTTTTGGCATGTTTGTGTACATAATGAGATTTAAAATTTTGTGTCAATTTGTTGATGTCTTTCCAAACAGTGGTCTATACAAAACAGCAACCATACGGGGAAATACGTTATATTAAAAATTATTATTTAATTTTGGTCACCAATATCTGGAAGCCAAGAATAAATTCCTATAGACAATTTACAGATATTAAAGTATATCAGATTTGACAAATCAGGTTTACTCAGCCCATAAAATAGTGTGAAACTCTGCAATATTGCATTCAAAGCATTACTTTTTTGTTAATATACACCGAACTCTCCTTTGTGGGAGCTGTATGCCAGGAGTGAGCGAGACATCGACTCACTGATCCACACTACCAGGATCTACAGCAACGACATTGGAATGTCATTCGGACTGGACAAGTGCGGTTGCATGGTCTCAAAGAGAGGGAAGATGATCAGAACCGAGGGGGTTGAACTACCAGAAGGCCACATAACAGATGTTCAGGACAGCTACAAATACCTTGGGGTGCCACAGGCTAACGGAAACCACGAGGAGATAGCAAGCCACACCAGGCAGTCTTTCTTGCTATCTTGGCATCTCTGGTTGTATATATATATACATATATATATGTGTATATATATATATATATACATATATATATATATATATATATATATATATATATATATATATATATATATATATATATATATATATATATATATATATATATATATGTTCTTTGCAGTATCTTAGGTGTCCGTAGAACTGCTTATTTCTGGTCTGAAATGTCAGATGTTTCTCCAGGTATCTCTTTTTATTTCTTCCTTGAGCACTTGGCATCTCTGGTTGATGGTTCCTCATGGTCCCTCATTTACAGGTGGAATCGACCATGCATATTTAGTAGCTTCGAAGTTATATTACATAAAACAGTGTCCATTTGCATTTTTCCCCAGGCATGACATACAGTTTATCTAAGACAAGAGACAAGGACCAGCCTGACTTTTTATCAGGAAAGAAAATAATAGCTTTTTTAAATGTAAGCACAATATCCAAAGGATTAATTGAGTAAATGGGCAAAGGCTGTTTAAAAATCAGATAACTGACATGATTGTCAGCATCACAGGAGCATCTCGTGAGACTGTACTCTCACAACTTCTTTCCAATCTGTATATCTCAGATGTCCTTTACAAGTCAGAGCTCTGCCATACGTGTTTCTGCTCTTGTCAGGTGCAGCACAGACCTCTTTGTGGCATGTGCTAAAACAATCATTTTATAATGTAGAAAGACATGTTTGGTCAACCATGGCTTTATCTTCTCTTCACATTGGTTTCTTAACTCTACTTTTGTTGAACGGCTATCTTAGAGACAGAGGACTCCCAATAATATCTACTTGATCATGCAATAATCTGATCCATTTGTGCTTGAGGATGGAAGATATTTGGATATTATCTTGTCCATGCAAACTAGCTTTTGCATGAAGACATTTTCTTTTTTTGGATTTACATTTTTTCCTGAGGCATTGATGACATACAGCTCTTCTAAAACAAAAAACATGTAGGGCAAGCCTGAACTGTACGAGGAGGGCTGTTGACTGAAGGGGACTTTTCTTTTGTAAATATTTTAACACAAATTCCAAATTGTTCAACAGTTTCTTTCTTTCATCAGTGGGCATTGTCGTGGGAAAAAAGTATTCAACTATTTGTCCACGTTAAATAAATGGAGATTGATGGATTTCACCCAGTCGGCACATTTATTCATATCTTTGCAAAGAGAGAACAGTCATCATGAAGCCCTTATGGCACAGCATTCTGCTCTGTTCTGATCTGGGCAGCATTCGTCCCCCCCTACTTACAACAATGGAAAGCAGTCAGAGTCATAACAAATTACACACACTTTGGTTAACAGTAACATGTTATGAATAAACCTTGAGAAAGAATCTGATTTGTTATGGGAAGAAGCTTTGTCTGGTCTACAAACACCAGCCTGGAGAGAAATGTGTGGCCTTGAGAGAGAAACAGACTGAGTGAAAACTTTTATAGTGACTAAATAGAAAAAAATAATGTATAATAGAAGAGAGATAAAAATTTTCCAACAACAGCATAAAAATAAAATAAAAATTATAAAAAGTTATTTTTTATCAGGACCTGTCATTTAAATCCCACATCAAAGAGGTTTCTAGAATTTCCTTCTCTCATCTGTGGAATATTGCAAAAATTAGAAATATCCTGTCCAGGGGTGATGCTGAGAAACTATTCCATGCATTTGTTACTTCAAGGCTGGACTATAATTCTTTACTATCAGCAAGTCCACAAACTGTAGTTAAAGGCTAGCCTGACGTAGTCCGACTCAATTCTAGTCAGAATATGAGTCTGATACTGCTCCATAGAGCTGTGATTATGGGGCGTGTTTTGAACGAACCAGGAAAAAAATGCCTCTGTACTCAATTGGATAGACCTACAACCAATAAGAGCAACGGAGTGTGTGACGTATCTTAAGCGAGGCATAGTTGTTGTCCACAAAAATCAAAGCGTGCAGTTTCACGCCTAGAATAAGAAGATGAGCCTTGATGGCGTTTCTCTGTTCCTCTTTTAAAATTAATTTGCTGTCGATATCTTCTAGAACAGACCTAATAGCAGAATCTACTCACCCAAACTCTCCAGCGGCAGCCATTATTGTTGTCACCCAAGCGCGCTTTGGTCACGTGGTTGATAACGTTACTCTTGCTCATCTGTCCATCATCGTATAAAGCCCGCCCTGACAATTTGATTGGATCGCCTGACAGTGGGCTTTAATACTCGCGCTACTATGGAGCAGAGCCAGACCGAACTTCCCCGAACTCAAACCTTGTGGGTGGGACTAAGTTTGGACTGGCACCCAGGCTAGTTAAAGGCCTTCAGCTGATCCAAAATGCTGCAGCCAGAGTTCTGATGATAATGAAAAAGAGATCATATTTCTCCTATCCGTGTTATGATCTGCCACCCTGGGGTTTTTGTTTCTGTTTAGTTTTTACTTGGGTCTTCAGTTAAGCTTGGATTTGTTATTCTGTTTTAACTGTTAAGAATGATATCACATTTTGAATGACTATATAGTTTTACTATTCCTGTTTGGTGATTTTTCAATTATCTCCTGCCCATTCCCCTAACCTCTAGTTTTATTATTGTTTTATTAATGTTCTTGGATTAGCAGCTGGTTTGTTATGAGTCATTTTAGGAGAGAGCAGGAAGTCATCATACTTTTTTGTGTAATGTTGTTTGGAAACAGGCTATTCTCTGCAAGGTCATCCTGTCAGGCTGAAAATCAGTTTCTTAGTTGAATCCCAATATTCTCAGTGATCTTAGTGGGTCCTTCATTATCTTTTGGTTTTGGAGCAACCAGCTTATTGCACCTGTTTCAACGTGAAATGGAAGACTTGTTTCTCTGAAGTCTTGGACAGTTTTTGTTGCTTAAATGTGGCTTTCTTGCTATAAGGGGTATTTTCAGACCTGTGTTAGATATTTTGTTCTGTAGCTTTGTTCCCAGTTTCCCAGCGGGGGGGCGTGGGAAATCCAACCCCCACCAAGGGAGAAGAAGAGATGGCCCCGGGGAAATCCCCCAGCCACCGCAATGCCGGAGCCCCCGGGAGCTGCAGAGACGAGTCTGTGGGCTCCGCCGACAGCCAGCCTGAAGTGGGTCAGGCCATGGGCTCCAGGGATCCGAGGCCCCAGGGGCGCCCCACCCCCCGACTAGAGCCCTGGCCAGGCCCTGGCGGGCCAGGCCCCGTGGAGCAGCCGCCAGGAAGAAGCCAGTGCCCACCCGGGCATCCACCCCCAAACACCGAGCACCACCAGTGCATCAGTAAGTCCAGGCGCCAGCCAGTGGAGGGGGAGCAGGATGGGGGGAATGGGCTCCACACTAACCCGTCTAGTTCCTGCTTCGGGCCCGGTCTCCGACCCCAGACCAGACAACCCCCAGCAAAACCCCCTCCGGGGACAGGGCCCACATGCCCCGCACAGGTCACCCAACCAGAGCCCCTTCCCCCCCCTAAATAATTCAGGCAGCCACTTCCTCCCTCTCAATTTAGTATTTGCCCTTCCCTCCACCCCCATTTGGGGAGAGCAGAAATGACAGCCCCGGCACCAGCAGGCCACCCAGGCCCCACAGCAGCCCACCGCCAAGGCCACAGACCAGGCGACTCGCTTTCCCTCCAGGCCACAGACTCCGGGTGGCAGCCGGAGAACAGGGGTGTGAGAAGACCCCGATTCTCCCTACGCCCGCTCAAATGTATTGTTGTTGCATGTTGCTCTCAGGTGTAATTAAAACTGGGAGTACCAAAAGGGGGTGCCTGGCACAGTCCAGGAGGTGTCAGCGCCCCCTCAATCGAAAACCCAGAACCCTCAATGTCTAAATGCGAGAGGGGGTGGGGGGAGCCAACTGAGGTGAGGCCCATGAAATAAGCCCCCATACCCCCCCCAGAACAATGACCTACATAGATGTGTGTTTTGAAAATGTTGCAGATGAAAGTGTCATGGTTTTGATTATATTGTGCTTTACTTTGCTCTATGTTTCCTAGTTTTATTGGTTTAATTCCTTTTTTGTTGTAATTTCTAGATTTGTTAGTTCTCATGTTTTTCTGTTGTCCTCTGTAGCCCTCTTGTGTGTGTGTGTTCCTTTCCCCTTGGCTCCCTCGTTGTCTCCTCTTACACCTGCTCCTTGTCAGCTATACTGTATATGCTTTCCCTCTGCTCTCACTCTCTGTTGGTTCCTTGTTGTTGCTGGTCCTGTCGTCGCCGTAGTCCTCTCACCTCATCTCTCCCTGGCTTCTTGTGCGTTTTTCCCTTGATGTCTCTGTGGTTCTGGTCTGAGTTACGTTTAAGTTGGATTTTTGGATTTTGCCTCTGTTAGTGTTTTTTTTCATTAAAAGTACTAGAATTCACCTCAGCCTCTCTGCCTCTGCATTTTGGGTCCTCTTAACTACAACCAAGACGTGTGTCTATAAATAAAAATTTAATTGGGGTGGCGGATGTCATCAGAAGGTGGGACCCTCCAGTAATGTCACCCCCCCCCCCCCATCCTGTCAATCCAAAGGAGAAAAAAAAAGGAGCAAACCGTGGCTGGCCACCGGTACATATCATGCAGAACCCCCACCCCGGACGAAGCCCACACCAGCGGCCGGCAGGACCGAGACAGGGAGCTAGGATTTCCTTTGAAAACTGCTCATTAATGCAGAAATCCATTACTCTCACCTCTCTGCCCCGACTCCTGACCTGCTCTTTTTGTTTATAATGTTCCAACTTAGCTACGATTGGTCTAGGACAGGTTTTATCAGGCTTCTTACCTCCGAGCCGGTGGATGCGATGAAAGGTGGTGTTTTTTACCTGGGGATTTTTAGCTTATTCTGGAGGAACTCACGGATTGTCACCTCGGGATCTTCCTCCTGCTGCTCCAGGATCCCTGCAAAGAAGAGGTTGTCTCTCATTCTCCGTGACTGAATGTCCAGAATGGATTCCGTAATCTTCTGATTTTCGCCGGGCAGCTGGATCTTCCCTCCGGTGAGTTTAGTGACTTCCCCCTTCAGCGCTTCGTTCTCTGCGGTAACGGAGGCTAGCTGCGCTTGGCTGTATTCCAGCGACTCTCTCAGGGCTTGAAAGTCCTTATGCAGGACTTCTACCAAGGCGAGGCGGGCGTCCAGGCTGGTTAGTTTTTTGTCAATGGATTCCAGGACGTTGCTGTAGCTCCTGTCTGCAGACAAAGTAGACGTAGAAGCAGCATTGGTTGAACTAGATCGACATCCTTTGGTAGAAGGTGTGTTTGTGGATGCGGGATTCCTAGGCTTCCCCATTACTATGATGTCAAAACACTCATCCAGGTAGCTCTCCAGGCTCATCAAGGTCTCATCTTTCAGTTCACAATTATTGGCTTGTACCTACCAGAGTGGATTTGTTCAAAACAAATCCACTCTAGTAGGTACAAGATCTGCCAGGCTTGCATTAAGGCTCATAGAACAGGAAACATGCCATTTTTAGCCCACCTAATGTTACACACCCTATTCAGAGACCTTAAGGACCAGCACCAAATACCCTATATAATCCTTCTATGACCCCTTTAAAATATTTCTAGTTAATTACTTGAAAATAAAACGTTAAAGTCATTGGCTTTTAAAAAAGGATGTTATCTGTGGAAAGCTGTATGGTATTGTAATCAGACAGTCCCCCTCCCATCTGCTACACAACACAAACTGTCAATTATAAAGTAGTTACTACCCCCCATTCCCCTGTATCTCAAGACGGAGGAAGAGGTTTAATCTGTTTTGAAAGTTGGATGAACTAAAAGTAACTTAATAAAGTTTTTATATCATTAACACTTTAGGGTTAGGCAGAGATGGGAAGTAACGAAGTACAAATACTTCGTTACTGTACTCAAGTAGATTTTTCTGATATTTTTACTTTACTTTACTACTTATTTTTATGGCGACTTTTTACTTCTACTCCTTACATTTTTACACAAATATCTGTACTTTCTACTCCTTACATTTTAAAAAATTGGCTCGTTACTTTAGTTTTGAATCATTTCAATGGAGTTACCGTTATTATTTTTCACGTCATCAATACCAAATTCAATCTAATTGGATGGGAATCTACGTTGCATTTGACGCACCACTACAAGATGAATCGACAGATTCGGCGGTATTCATTCGCGGCAAATCATTGCAGCTTGGTGGCGGTGGCGTTAGCATAGTAGCATGGACGACGAGATGATTGAAAATGAACACAACGGAGATCTAGTCCTATTGGCAGACATCCATTTAAAATGTAGGCAACGGCACGAAAAAAGTGGTTTCTACTTTTACTTTTATACTTTAAGTAAATTTACAAGCCTGTACTTTGTTACTTTTACTTGAGTAAAGATGTTTAATCAGTACTTCCACTTTTACCAGAGTATTTTTTAACACAAGTATCTGTACTTTTACTCAAGTACGGAAAGTGAGTACTTTTGCCATCTCCGGGGTTAGGTCGTTTTCTTTTTTTTTTCTTTTTTTTTTTTTTTTTACAAATGTATCCTGTTTTAATCAGAAAGTTTGACCCCCCCACCCAACTCAATCTACCGTCCTTTGATGCACAATAGAATTGTTGCTCCACTTTGTTTCATAAGCACCAGAAAGCCTTTCAAAAACAACCACAACCAGAGTTAGTGCTTTATTATTTATTTATTATTCGGTACTGTATCTTGTGCTTCTACATAGTTTTCAATTTGAAGGCTTTTGCAATATATATTCATATTAATATTTCATCATCATCATCATCATCATCATCATCATCATCATCATCAACTTAACTTATAAAGCTATTTAACCACAGCAAAAGCAGAAACAAAGTGCTGCACATAAAACAAAACAATGAAAAAAACAAAAATAAGTTATAATGGGTTAATAAACCTAAGCATACAACAATAATGATTGTAGAATAGAAACAATAAAATATGACAGAGCAATAGAACAATAAAACATCAAAGTAATAATAACAGAGACTAAAAGAAAAATTTAATATAGAAATATAATTTGAGTTTGGTAAAGGTTAATATGTAAAGATACATTTTTTGATGGGTTTTAGAAATTAAAAGCATATATTTTGTTACCACACAATTTTTGCAGAATGCAGGGTATAGGAAAAAGCATATTTATTTTTACTCATAAAAGCCTATAAATCAAAACCATAAAAAAAAAAAAAACATTTAAAAGGTTTGAAAGAAGTACGACAATTTTTCAAAAGTCAGTTCAAATGAAACCATTTGTGATCATACCACTTAGCCATTAATGTGCTGGGTTAGTTATACAGTAATGTTTAATTTGGATTGGAAACAGCTCTGTAGACTAAGAAATTACCATAAATACAATATTAAATTTTAAATAAAGCAATAGAAAAGTATTCAAAATTGGTTTAAATGACTCCAGCTACCAAGAGAGGCACTATGAGAGGAAAAAGATTCCAATTCTTTTATAAGTGCAAAGGACAAATAGAATTCCCATCTTACATTGCCATAACACCCTTAGAGACATGGAAAACATAGAGCAACAGCCAATAGAGCCAAGAACTGAGCGAAGCGACTCATGTTTTCATTGCTGCCAAAACTATTGTCACCAGAGTTGCAAGGCATCGATGTACAACAGGTAAAATTCAAGTCGGAGTCGATGCCTGAGGAGGTGAAGGTTACAAAGCCTAGTTCCCATCCATTTACAGTTTCATTGATCCATTTCTCATACTTTGACACTCGGGTGAAAACTCCAAGTTTCTGTGGAACGGCACAGTCATCCCTGAAACTCACCACTCCACCTTGCACCCACGTAAACCCATTGTACACTACCAGTGGTCCTCCTGCTTCTCTTCCCTGTGGAAGAAACATGAGTTTGTAAGTGACTGTAAGCTTATGTTTTAAATTCAGAAAATACATAATTCTCTCCTTCGGTTTTCTTTAAATTGTTTATAGTTTACAAGCTGTTATATTGATTTTATTTTAGCAAAATTTAATTTACATTATGCTTATGCCAAATCTGATTATAAAAGTTGCCCTCATGTCCTATGCATTTGGGCAACAGCTGTATACATATCCTGAAAAATTTACTTGTCTTTCACAGAGATACACAGGACAGCCGATCATGTATGAGGAGCACTCATTCCCAGAAGAAAATCAAAACCTCTTAAGCCCACAGGTCTATATTCCAAACAAAGCATACTTATACTTAATAGGGTATTTCTCAAATTGTACACTGCCTAAACTGCTTATCTTGTAATCAACTGACATAAAGGTCCTGGAGGATAAAGTGGAAGTCAAAATTTGAAAGTAACATATTCTTTATTAACTTGAGCTTTTCTAACTGTTTTCTATAGTAAAAGAGAGATTTGATATACTTCTACCTCTTCTAAATCCATATTGATGACCTTTAAACAACTCTTTACTCTTGAAATGACATCTATAAAACAATTTACGATTTTTTCCATCAAATTTCCAACATGGGATGTTAAAGCGGTAAGTTTATAACTTCCTGCAATACAGAGATCTTCCCCTGGTTTACAAATCTGTTTAGCAATTTCTTCCTTCCCTTCCTTCCCTTGAACAGGCATCGGTCCATTTTTTATTATACAACCTTAAAAAGACCACCTAGTTTTTTAACATACTGTTAGTTATTTCATCCTCTCCAAGTATAATATTTTCACATTTACTCAGTGCTTTGTTGAGCTTCAACATAGTAAATTAAATTTTAACCCGATATTCATAAGTACTTACATCTTCAAAACTACTTAAATTATGTCCAGTTGTCTTACTTCTGGCTCTCTTGAATTCTATAGTCAAATTTACCATGCTATCAATTCTGCTTTACTTTTACTGTACTGTTATCCACATGTCATTATTGAATATCCAAAATGTTTATTGATTCTCCTAATCACTCCCCAAATTTGGTCTACATGCATTTATTTCCCTAATAAATCACAATAACTTCTTCAACATTTCCTCTTTGCTTCTTTAATCTCTTTCCTCTCTATTGCCAATTTCGGCTTATACTCACAAATATTTTGAAAGCAAGGATTTCTTTAGAATACTTTAAACACTTTATTTCTATCCTCAATAGCTTTGGAATACTCTCCTAACCTCTAGGAACAATCTCCTCTTTGCTCTTTACTTTTCTCTTTTTGATTGTTTGTCTTGCTGCCTTCAAAATTGTATTACATAAAAAAAGATTAAAAACATTAACTTTATCATTAATATTAATATCCATTTCTTTATTACAAATATGACATAATCTGTCCCATTCTACCTCATTAAAACCTGATTTATTGATATCTTTACAAACTACATCAAGATTAAAAAACAATTTCACAATTTTCACGACTATAAGGCGCATATAAAGTCTTTTTTTCCCTGAAAATGTGCGGCGTGCCCTTTGGTGCGGTGCGCCCTATGTGTGTTGTTACTGCGGACTTTTGAGACCACCATGCACCATGCAGAACTCCTCATCTCCTCATTGAGGAGATGATGAAAGAGTGGCTGAGGGAGGTGAATGTAAGGAGACCAGGTGTTTTTTCCAATCATCACCATCGCTGTGTGCCCATCTCACAGCTGATGTGAAAAACATGGTGAAACAAATGAACGCTGTGCTTGCTTGTGAAGTCAAATGAGAAAAGAGGGGGAAAAAAAGAGTGCACTGTTTCACACGGACCTATAAGAGGGACGGACAATGGAAGAAGGAGCAGAGAAGAAAGCCAGACAAAGAGGACAAAAGTTTGGGACTCTTATGATTAGAGATCCTGTTGGACTTGTGCAGATCTGGATGAATTTGTAGACGGGTGGAGAGGCAGCCGGTAAGAAAAGCTGTAATTTATGAGATTGGACTGCAAAGTTACCTAAGTTCCTCCAGCCTGGCCTTCAGTTTGCCATTAACACCAATTAACAGCTACACCTGAACTCAGACCCCCACATACTGGCGGTGCGCCGACAGTAGGAATCCCTTCATCAGCAGCCTCTGGCCGGGTCGCCTCCTCGTGGTTCGCCGCGGCGGCTGGTAGGTGATTTTCATCTAAATAATCCAAACTGCAGGCAGCAGGATAATAAAAGCGAACATATTCTGCCGGCAGATTTCTGCATTTTAATTTAATTTATGCGTCAATAAACTGTTTAAGAGGAGTAATCATAGCGCTCTGATCATCAGCACTGTGTCTCTCTCCCTGCCAGCTCCCAGATCAGCTTCTCTGATTGGTTGACGCGGCGCGTCGAGCAGCAAAAATTCAATTTTTCCATCCCGAGCAGCAGCGCGTTTGCGGCGCGTCACGCGCGTCAGATGGTTAAACGCGAACGACACGCTGCTTCAGCTGCTCAGACGCTTGACTTTGCATGTAAACTCGCTGCTTCTGTCGCGCCAGCTGCGTCCGGTGTGAACGCAGCATTAACTGGTATATTCTAAACTGCAGGCAGCAGGATAATAAAAGTGAACATATTCTGCCGGCAGAATAATTTCACGAAAAGTGGAAGGCAGCACTGGCACTGAGCTTTCACAAAAGCCGGCATCATTTCCGAGGAGCCGCCCGGCACGGAAAGTGACTCTGACAGCGAAGAAGGGGAAATTGGCATGTCTGATTTAGCGCAGCTGTTTAATTCAGAAACAGAGGATGATGACTTTGATGGGTTCGATTAATACTTAGTAGTTTTAATATGTTTTTAAGAGAGAAGATCCACCTGAAAACTTAATCATTGCAGTCAGTTCATCCAGATTATCATCCTGCCTTCTAATATTAGTTCTGTCGGTGCCGCTCAGACCCCCACATACCAGCGGTGCACGACAATAGGAATGTCTCATGGCCAGCTCCCAGGCTTGATTATTACTTTGTAATAAATACATGAATAATGCACAATCATACTCAGTTTTGCTCCTGCTCTATTTTTAAATACGCAGTAGAGGTATTTAAACGTAGTAGAGGACATGTACCTGTATATAAAAAACGTGCCCTATAGTCCGGTGCGCCTTATGTGTGTGTTAAATACAGAAATGGCACTTGAGACTGCGCCTTTTAGTACGGTGCGCGTTATGGTCGTGAAAATACCGTAAATCTCTATAGGATAATGTTTGCTACCAATTTTGGTGTCTTTATCAACCTTTAAAAAACAAATAACATTTTGTATCCCATTCCTAACAAATATTGCATGTCTGTCCCTTTGTATATACTCATACTCTCTAATAATAACATCTAGAGAGGGTTTAAACCATGTTCCTTGAACACATACATCTAGCCCATTTGCTAACAGACTCCAGCCATTCCATTGAATGTCAATCAGGATAGCCTGTCAGTTTCTCCTATTTTTTTCTTATATTTTAGTTTGTTTTTAACTTGTTCACAAGTAATCATATCCACACACAGGAATCACTCTGCTCCCTTAACAATGATTCTTATTTAGTGAGTGCTATGTTTTGCTTGATCTTTACAGTCTATGACATGAGATAAAAACACTTTCAGATTATCCGTTTTGAGTTTGGTCCTTTCTTCAACAAGTTGCTGTTTCACCCCACCATTCTTGCCTGTTCTCTCTACTTGAACCCTTCTCACTGCCTCAGCATTTGAAATTTTATTTTCCGTTTTCACCCTCTAGATTTTCACAGCTTCTTTCCTGATATCAAAAACCTGTATATGTAACTGCACATTAGCCACCACAGACACACTACCGCAATATTACTGTATAACTGAGATTTGTAACACCTGAGAGAAGGTGGGACAAACTCTCTCAGCAGGAAGCTCAAACATCCCACCTTCAAAAATTATGTTTTTACGCTGAACATAAGCAGCTTATATTGTATTTAAATAACAACAAAGACATGATGAACCAACTAAAGATAAGAGATTGCAACAGTTCTGTTACTTAATACTAATCAGGTTTATATGCTAATTAATGTTGTCCATGGTTACCTCCTAAATAGAAAAAATAGAAATTGGAACACTGTATTAAATCAATATCTATTGTCAAATAAATACTTGAAAATTGGCAGGTTTTCTAGTGTTTAAAAACAATATTTTAATTTTACCCAAGATAACCATTAATTTTCCATCACACTTTATCCCAGCTGGGGTCGGAGGGTTGCTGGTGTCTATCTGTTGGGAGCTGGAGAAGTTCCACCTTTTCTCCAGCAGAGTCCGCCGTGGATCCTTCTGACTGAGCCTCCTGCACAGCTGCAGCCCATCAAGATCATCAGAGGATCCACTATATAAGCTGTCTTCAGACCTTGCCTCAACGCCGCAGTGTTGATCCAGTTGGTCAGCGCTTAAGCCTAGACTCTCAGTGTTATTTTGTGACTTTGAATCCAGCCTGGATTCTAACCATTGTCTCTGTCTTCCAGGAAACCAGTATCTCCTCTGTGAAGCTCAGGAAGAGCTAACCTGCCGAGCCGACCCTCAGAGCCAAACCCGAAGAACCATAGAGATCTTCCATGCAGCTCAGGACTAAGAGCTGGAAAACCCAAAGCCAAGGTCTGTTCATTAATAGACGTGAGACGCTGAAGCAGCAAGCGGACTCTGCTGATCAACTCCTCCCCAGATCCAACAGTGACTCTCCCAAGGCTAACCTCAAGAACCCTCAAGGTACAATCAGTAATCATCAAGAAATCAAGCTCCAACTTGCAACGCTAACTGAACTGTCTCTCACGCAGACTCCGGTGAACCAGTATCCAGGCCTGAGCCAGAACCAGTACATTCTGTGTGCTTGTAGCAAAATAAACTTGTTAAACTTTTATTCTTGTGTCCGTCAGTGGTGTTCTGCATACCTTGGTCGCTCTTTGAGAACCCATCATGACACTATCTCTAGCTGTCTACAGGTGAGAGGCCCAAAAATAAGCAAACGAATTTAATGCAATATAATCAAATTAAATTGATTGATTTTATTGATCACACAGAAGAAAAAAAGGTCCATGGGATGTATACAGTATATACAGTGCATCCACATATGACTGATTTTTTTCTGATTATAGCAGGGTTATTATACAGGGTTATTGCACAAGGTGTTTACATGGAAATTTATATGAATTGATATTTATATATATAGGTATTGCATTGGATGTCAAATATACTTTACTTTAGTAATCTTTTATTATGTTAAAATTAAATATATAATTTCCTTTCCATTAAGTACCTAAGTTAAATGTAACCATTTGACATAACTTAGTTAAGTAAATTCAACATGTAGCTTTAGATTGTATACGTGTAGTATTTAATCCTATATTAAACTGTTGTTGTTTAATAACTTCCACTGTGCTTTGTATTTGCATAACCTTTGTATTTATTCATTATAATTATAATGAATAATTATAATTTTTTTATGTTCCATTATTTATTTTATGTAATCAGTATGTAAAGTGTAGCACCTCATTACCAAAACATATGTCTGAAAGCACTACTAGGCAATAAAGCATTTCTGATTTTGATTCTAGTTGTTACAGTTTTGCTTAATTTCTGTTTTTTTGCAATGGTCTGGCGACCTGTCCAGAGTGTATCCCGCCTCTCGCCCGTAGATAGCTACAGCGACCCCATCTTCCATAAGCGTGACGGAAAATGGATGGATGGATGTCTGTTTCTCTAGTGCCAGTTGTTTTGCAGCAAATGGGGAGCCAGTAGATTAAGTTTATAAGAATGATTTTAGTATAATTATGATGGTTTTTAGTGATATTGTTTGTTTTCCATTATTTAATGTTTTTTTTCTTGTGTATCTGTGGGGTCTCTCCAGGTTCTCCCTAAATGGATGAAGTGGGTAAGATAAATGGATGTAGAGTACAGACTAGTGTTGCATCGAACGACAACGCCCCCCCACCCACCGAATACACACACACACACACACACACACACACACACACACACACACACACACACACACACACACACACACACACACACACACACACACACACACACTTAATTTTCATTGCCATGAAAATGAAGAAAACTCTTTAAATGAGAAGGGTGTCCAATCTTTTGGTCTGCACTGTATGGCCAGATGGATGAACAGAAAGATATTAGAAAGATATTACTTATTAGACTTGTCTTTCCATGACAAGGCATTATTCTACAATACATCCTACATAAATAAAAGCAAAACAAAGAAAAACAAAACAGGTGCATTGACACACAAATTTACAGTCACCTGACATGAGTTGTTTCCTCCCAGATCAAGGCCTACACAAATCCTGTTCTCGTTGATGTTGTCTTGATTATAGCAAGAGCACTTTTTGTTTCCCACAATTTGTACTTCAACCTCCTGCAGGATGTCATTACCTAAGTGAGACAATATTTCAGTTTTTTGGTGGGATTTTAGAAACAGGACTGTTAACTAAAATACGTTTTTTTGAACTTACCAAGGTCACCAAAACCAGTGACCAAGCTGGTAGTACCGTTATGAAAGGTGCTGTTCCCTGAGGCTAAGCAGACAGGCTGTATGTAGTCTGTAATTCTGACAGGAGATGACAGCTTCAGCAGGCACATGTCATTCTCCAAAGTAGTAGAATTATAGCCAGGATGGAAAATGTATTGGTCAATCCCCACAATCACTTCCCTAGCGTGATCTGATAAACCGTTGACACCCAGATGGACTTCAGCAAGGCGCAGTCTGATAACATGTACATAAAAAAAAAAAACAACAGTAAATACATTTTTACTTCAGCAGTCAGACATTGTGTGATCATACCTACAAAGTCAATTAATGCTGATTTTCTGTGTGAAGAAATTTTGATTTAGGTTTGAGAATTCTGAGGTGTAAGCATTGTCTGCATATGGGCATCACCAAACACTTTCAATTCTGTTAGGCAAGCTCACATTGTTAATTGAAAATTATATTGATCTTTTAAACTACATTCAATCTATAACTGACCATAATAAACTTACTAATAACTCAGTTACTTACTCTTTAAATGGATTGGTATTTTAAAAATCAAACTTGATCTTACAGCACTATAATTATTCACCTGTTAAAACAATAAAGTATGCCATGTCCTATAAAATAAGTTTTTTAGTTGTATCAAAAAATTAAATGCGTTATTGATCAATAGTTTTTCTCTCTTCACAGTTTCTGTGCGGAAAATTAACAAATTCTGGTTTTGTTTCATTCCAACCAAAATAATAAATAAAAAAATAAAATCATGCAATATGCCTGTGTTGGTGGATTGTAAATATAGGTATCTTGGTTTTAATTTTTTTGTTTCAATTAGGGATACAATTCTTAGTTTCATTGATAAAATTTACCACTTTAGTACACTCTGCTTGTCTCATTGCTTTTATTTTTTCCAGTCTCAAGCTGATTATTTAATCTCTATAAGAGCAGATTTTATTTGAGTCTTTCCACAATGACACATACAAGGCTTACGAGTGTGGTCTGGAAATGCATGCTCTTAGAACATACGCCGGCATGTCATCGCATTTAAAGAAAGAATGGGGGACTGGGGGGGTGCTGAGAGAGAGGATCGGTAGAGAAGCTGTGTTATTGGGAAGGGTCAGTGAGGCATGAGCTATGAATCAGTTTGATATGAGTTTTTTGTTTGATTTTTTTTGTCTTTTTTCTAATCGTATTTGAATTGTTCAAATGTGTGTAGGAAAGCAATACTGATTTTTAAACTAAACCCAACAATTACAGCAGTGAGACTTACAGTTATCATCATCTGCTTTTCTTTCTCAGATATTTTCACTCATAAATGAGTGAATTTGTGTTTAAAAAGGCACTTTGAAGTTGTATTGGTGTAAGACAACGGCGCAGCGACAGTGCTAGGGGCGACTGACCTTATACAGAGAAAAAGGAGAGACACATGACTTTGGGATCTAAAAAACACAATCTAAACAACACAAAAGATAAACAATTTCAATCTGATACATGATCATTCTAAATAAAATTATAAGGGGTCCTAGATAACTAATTAAGTAATACCTTCACAGTCTGCTCTTTAAATGATTTGTTCATCATAGTAAGCTCCAGTGACGGATCTAGGGGGTGGCTATTTGGGATACAGCTCCAGATGTTTCCCCCAGGGCCCCGGATCTCGCCTCTGACTGAGCTGAATAAAATGTGCAGTACCAGAATTCACCTTATATTGGCAGCACGCGCAGGAAAGCAAACTCTAGCCTTTCCACGCAGAAGAAGAACCACTAGCTGTTGCTAAACAGACTTATGTTCCAGGGGTGTGAAGCTCTGACAGACTTCGAGACGTTCTTTGTCCCGGTGTTGAAATTCTGTTCCCCTTGTGTCTGGAGCACGCATTGAAGCCAGAGAAGCGGACATGGAGGATGGGACCATTTTCTGCGCATCTGATCGATTTCTCGATAAAAACAACTCCTATAATCATGTCAAAGTTGTAACATCCAGTACAATCAGCAGCTGTTGTTTACAAAATTGTAAAATAAATAAATAAACAAGGCCCATTAAGCTGTTTTGTGTTGTTATTTTAAACGCCAAGAGAATCTGTCTTTTTCCAACTTTTGTCCCTTCAGCCTGACAGAAATAGTCAGTCACCAAACACAGTTTTCCAACTCGTATTAAGTATTTATAATTTTTCATTGCTGATATAAGAGGGTGGAAACTGCTGATAGCAGGACACAAAAATTAAGAGTTCCTGAAAAGATGAGAGTGCAGACTTTCTGGTAAATCCTGTTTTAATGTAAAATATGACAGATTACTGGATTAAGGACATTTCTTGTATACTACATGATATAACACATAACATTTTTTTTTTTAAATCTGGAAACAGTTGCTCTTTATTTCCCAAAGATATGGGAGTAGGCGAGGAGAGAATGGGTATTTTAGCTCTCTGAAATATCCTGTTCCCCCTCCATAACATAGGATTAAATTGATTCACCTGCAGGTCTTTAACTGTGTTTATTCCTGTCTTCATCAACAACAAACTCTATGGATTTGGTGACATTTGATCATTATTTGCCAGAGTTATGAGGGGGAAATAATATATTTATTTAGGCTAGTTTCCAACCTTAGGCAAGATAAATTCATAGTTGAGAATTTGAGTCTGAGTTTGTAAAACCTGCTTTGTGAAATGGATTCTGTGCTAATTGTCAAAGACATTAAAGACATGGTATTTAATAATACCCTTGAAACTGCACATTTTTTTCTCCAACTTTCAAATGCTTGGTTGTACTTATATAAAATATTTTCTATGGTGCAAAACTTCAGATTATGCCATCTTTTTTTGCATTTTTGAGGAGAGTGTTATTCAAATCTTTAAAGATCAGGCCGCTAGCCTTCTAAAAACCTGTCAAGGGTGGGAGAGTAGTCTCCAGCCACAGTCAGGATGGATGAGCAGCTTTCAGTTGGAATTATATCCACATTCTAGGTGGACTAATTAAGTACATTTACAGACTTCCTAAATTTTTTATCATTTTCATTGTTGTGTGCTTTGGGTTTTAGATTTGATATGAGATTGCTAGGTTAGATTGCTAACCAGGTCCAGGCTAACCAGGTCTTCCTAGAGAAGAGGGTCTCCAGTGTTTAATCTTCTGTAAGTAATTTTTACACAATTAAAGAGATGGAGAGTCACTCATGTTTAGTAACATTACTATTTTTGCATTACTCATTCCTATATTATAATTTCAGTTTGGATGGATGGATAAATGGATGGATGGAGGGACGGACAGACGGATGGAGGGACAGACAGATAAATATTGTGTCTGTAGACACAATTAGCTAGAACACCAGCTGTTCTTTTCTTTACTATCTGCTGCACTGAAAAAAAATTAATTTGTTCATCTGATCTCAAAAGTACGATGAACTTGTACTTCTGGATTTGTCATGGTTCTAGGTGCAAGGTTTTTATTTGATTTTATATCTCAACTGCATCTAGAAAACGAAAGGCCTCTCAAGATAGAATAATTTTAACAATGCTAACAATGCTACTATGAGTAAAATCCCACCTTTCTATACAGCGAGCAGCCGTCAGCACCCATTGGTCAGTGATCAGGGATCCTCCACAAAAGGATGATCTTCCTTGTACGCCAATTCCCTGTAATCTTGCTTGCCAAGGCCAATGCCTAGGGGTTGCATCCTGACCCTCAACAAATTGGGCTTTGGTAGGTTCATAATCACATTTTGACATGAAAAAAGAGACAGAATAAAAATGGAAAACTATAAAAGTGGTCACATCTAAACATATGATATAAAACCAAAGATAAGTGTCAGTTAATATAATGTAAAAACTAAAAAGGAACAAATACCACAATCATCTGTCGTATTTATCGTGCTTTTATCAGCAGTTTGATTTACCTTTCACCTACATTCATGTTAAATAAAGAAGCACAAACTCTATTGTTTTAGGGTTTTATATTGGTTAGAACATCTGCTCAGTACAGCACAGATAACAAAATCTCAATATTTAAACAAAATAAAACCAACATGCAAATTTCTTTTTCTAACAAGCTAAAAAATATAGTACTGTATTGTACTGTTCAAATGACTATATGGTTAGATCTTATTTATGCTCTGTTTCCATAATGAAATCTCTGATACAGTACAATACACAAAGTATTGTAAACTTACGTGGCTTCTGGGATATACAACCTGAAACACAGAAAAAATGTGTGCTTATTGATTTTAAATGAAATGCTGCCCAGTATTATTTAATATTTCTTTATATTTTAAGAATACAGAAAAATTTGATTTCAATACAGAGTCTAAGATTCATTATCAGCATTATACCCATAGCCTAAAGTTTTTCATTTCAATTTGATGGTTGATATGTTTTTATAGTGACAGCAAATATCTTAGGTATCTTTCAGCATTTTACTAGGTCATGCTTTAATTTAAAATACACAAAAACACTACGTAATTTACACTAGTGCCTGTGTTTATCCAAGCTGGAAATCTATCTTGCGGGTCCCCAATGAAGCACTAGTATCAGCTCACACAGTCTACTGGATCTTACCAATACAGCTCAAGCACATCATCTCGCCTACCAGCAGTCTATGGACAGAACCAACTTCATTTTTCTCCATCCCTGTTTTCATGCACCTGCTTATGCATAATAAAGTAAATTCTGCCCTAAGGTTTCCAGTCGAAGTCTGAGCGCCAAAATTTTAAAATTCATAGAGAACAATTTGATAGCAGTTTGTGATGTTAAGATCATGATTATAAGTTTCACATATGCTCTTATTGTGAAATAACAACAGCGAGACTTTGACAGGAAATGGGGTTGACAGGGGTAATGGCAGATGAGAAGCAAAGGCTCTGTGAGGCTGTTAAATTACTTAATATATAACAATCATTCCAGCAACTAAATAAGGTAAACATGGCCACTGTTATATTCAATACCAGGACAAGGATGACATGTGATCCAGTGACTTTATATCAGGAAACATACCAGAACTAATGTCTGTTGGGATGGCGATAGTTTTTCTCACGTCAATGGGGTGTCAGCTTGATGCAGCTGAAGCTCCTCATATTTGATGATGCGGTCAAGGGTGTAAACACAGTGCATCTGAAAGGCAGAGGGGTGAACTCCCCGTGGGGCTCGCGGAAATAAATGTGGACACCGTGTTCGGTCTGAACGCTCCATTAAGGGTTTTATTTTGTGAAGTATTTTGTGTTTTATTCTAAAAGTTGGAAATAGTAATTTCAAACTTTTTTTCTTTTTTCCCCATAATTTCTTTTCGTGGCAGGTCCTGACAAAAGGGCTCAAGAAGGAAGCATAAAACTGGAAAACAGTTTGTAGTGCACCCATTTCAGCAGAACTTCTGCTCTTTGATGTAACACAACCTGGAGTTTTCCCTCATTTCCCTGAGAAATGTTGTAGACATTTATAACACATAAGACAAATATTTAGAGATGCTTTCATTTACCGTTTGAGGTGCAGCCCCTAGAACCATTAGACACACGAAAAGCCCAGCGACCAGGTACATTAATGTTACTACTGAGGCCTAAAAGTGAGCTGTTTTGGGTTGTGTTAATAGAGAATGGTTCAAAGATGTTGAAGTGGTGACATGAATAGGATGCATCATATCCAGCCTTGAAATAACAGAAAAAGAAACATTTTAGTAATACTTCAGAAAATAGTGCTTGCTATGGTCAAGACGAGGCAAATAAAACATGCTGTATGAATTAGCTGAAATGCTCGAACCTGTATAGAGGATGATTTAGATGCAAGGCACCCATAATTCAGGATCAAAAATGAATCATTTCCATTTGAAGCCAAGACTGCCTGAAAGGTTGTTTGCTTTGAAAAAAAGGGATTTTTTAGAATGAGAATTTATTTGGTTCCCATCCAAATATGACATCAAACAGATTTCCTTACTGTTTCAGGCCTTGAAAAATAGGGAACTTTATGCCATGTTGCAATAAAGATCCAGCTGGCATCAAAGTTAAGTTCTGGGAAGTACAAGTTGATATCCTGGGTAACTTGCTGAAGAATACAGCCGTTGGTGTACTGAACATAGTAGATGTCACCACTTTCACGATTGTCTAAATCAGTCCAATAGGGAGCAATAATATCTCTGCCTCCATCAATTGGAAACTGTTCTGGTGAATAACTACTCCATGAGGCTTCAAAGGTCAGATGTCCATTGTGGTTCACCTGCCAGTTAAACAAAACTCAAATTAGATGTTGCTGTGTATTCATGTTTTTTGGCATTTGAATATTGTCTAAATAATTGCTAGAAAAAGCGACGTAACGTCTAAGAAATAATGTGAACTTACATAAATCTGAGAATAGGATTTTCCAAAATACTTGAAGGACTTTAGGAGTGTAATTTTTGGGGAGCTTCCATCATCACTTCGAGAGCTTTTATTTCCTCCAACTGGATAGAGGGGTCCTAAAAAGTACAACAAAGATTGCCAAGATGGTCTTTCTGTGGTTTTAAACACGATCAATATTCAATATTCAAGGTTGAAATATAGACTCACATATCATGCCATTGTAAAAAAGTTTTAAACCAAAAGGACACAATTGATTCTAAGGGACAAATGCATCGAGGATGATACGTTTCTAAAATCACATATTTCTTTATTAAAAAGCCGTAACAATGAAATTATCTGGTAATTAATATCTAAAGGCTTTTCATTTAAGGTATATTAAGATGTTTCGTTATTTTTAACCAGGAGTGGATGTGCTTTAGGAAAAGCAGGCCTATTTAACATTCAAATAATGGGTAATCTATTACCAATGTGTATTTAATGATCTGCTTAATAGTTACACATATTTCTAATCTACTACATAAATGTCTCTAACATTATCCTCTCTCTGCTTTTTCTCATAGTAGCTTCACCTCATCTAACTATGACACTATGCTGTGACTGTGCTGCTGCCATCAACACCTTTGTTTACAGATGTTGGAGCTCAGCCTGTTTTTTCAATGTAGTCCTGTTTCACTCACTGGGACTAACTGGATGTGCTCTCTTTCATCTTCTGACATGGGAGTTGGCTTAGAGCTTGTCTGCCTTGCTGTGTTCCCTGTACGTGGGCCGCCTTTTACAGTTGCCCTTTGTATCTCTGTTTCTGTCTGGTTCTGCTGGAGGTTTTTCCTGTTTAAAGGGAGTTTTTCCTCTCCACTGTCGCTACAAGCATGCTTAGTGTGAGGGATTGCATTCAAGTCAATGAGTCGATGCAATCAACTGGTTTTTCTTAGATAAAAAACTTTGTATGATCTGGTGAACTGTAAAGTGTCTTGAGATGACACGTGTTGTGAATTGGCGCTGTATAAATAAACTGAATTGAATTTAACTGAATTTCGTTTTCCCAAAAAGAAAAAGAGTGATATTATGTTTTTAAAGGCCGTAATGGTCCTACTGCTAAAGAAGTTTATTTTAAGCAGTAGTGTCAAGACATGTTCTGAACAGACTTTCTAAGTCATATCTGAAGGATCTTAATTTGTAGGGTATGTTAAGGTATTTTTAAAAAAAGAAAAGAAAGAAGGTATCGGTTAATTTTAGTGCAAGGATTTAACACATTCATATTGAGGAATCTATTTTCAATGCTTAAATCACATTGTATACTGTTATTAACATATTAGTTACACAATACGTATAAAAAGTGAAGCTTTAATTTGAATGAAATTTAGAAATTGTCTTTTAACTGACACAGTATTCAATTTTCAAAAACTGGTTGTATTTAAGCGATATTCTCTCCCCAAGCTGCATTTTTTCTTACCATGCAAGATGATTTTTCGCAAGATTTATGAATTCACAAACTCCTGAATATACAATTTGCCACAACCCAACAGATGCATCAGCCTCAATACAGAAATTTTTCTGACAAATGAAATGTAGTGACATGTATGACGCCAATGCATCAGCACGAGGCAGAAGGCTTAAGCAACACAAGGCTGTATGTGCCGGTTTTAGCTGGAATATCCTCTATTTCTTTTTGAAAAGTGAGAAAAAAACAACAAAAGATTTTTGTCTTTGTGGATGGGAAAGATGTTTAACTGTTCCCCCCAACAAATTTTGTTAGAGTTTGGTTTATTTCTTAACTCCACTAGTTGTGAAACAGATCAAGAATGTGATATGACACAGCTGTTAGAATTGTACTAAATGTCCCTCCTTTTTGGGAAGATTTCTACAAGAACCTTTCAACTTTGATACTATGTAAAATTCAAAATGAACTATACTTATCAATATGGCTTTGCCAGGTTAGCAATGATCTGCTGTGTAATACAAAAAAGGCTTTTATTAAAAAGAGTATTGTGGTCTAATTTTTTTTAACAATGTCATGTCTGGCAATGTGGCAATAAGAATAATTGTCTTGATGCCAAAAAGAGCCCAACAGATTTTGCTTTCACAAGCGAAGCAGTAGGGCTATTGCCATAGTGTTCGGCTTATTTCATGCATATCAATTGCTTTATTATAATTATGAGTTTTACAGATTATATGGACACTGATATGTTAGTAGAACAGAAGAGGAAAAAACTGAAAAAAAGAAGAAAAGATGAAAGAAAGAGGAGATAAAAGGGAGATAATGATAAAACATTTTCAGTCAGCTTTATCACCTGCAAAGAGATGTTAGAAGAACAGCACAACCAACAGACATTGCATGAGACATACAATAAAGTAACACCTAGATACTATCGCTGAGGGAGTATTATTAATCTGACATGTACTCTGTGTTACCTGAAGATAAGAATATAGGCTTTCTGTATGGAAGTGAATCTCTGAATACCTGGAACCAAGCACCTGTAATTGTTCACTTGAGTTCACTTGTGCATTTAAAGTTTATCCAAAGGAAAAATGCTCAATAGTGGTTGTGGAGACCTGAGCAGGCGCCCCCCTCAGAGCAGAGCCGGGAGAACCAAAGCCCCAGATGCCCAAAGGGAACCCAAGGGCGAAGGCACTAAGGAGGGGCCGGCCCAGGAAATCCGACCCCACCAAGGGAGGAGGAGAGACAGCCCCGAGGAAGTCCCCCAGCCACCGCAATGCTGGAGCCCCTCGGAGCCACAGGCAGGAGCCCCAGCTGGGGCAGGAGCCCCCCGCCAACACCACAGACCAGGCGGCTCGCTCTTTCTCCAGGCCCCAGACTCCGGCTGGCAGCCGGGGAACAGGGTTGTGAGAAGACCCCGATCCTCCCTGCGCCTGCTCAAATGCAGTGTTGTTGCACTCAGGTGTAATTAAAACTGGGAGTACCAAAAGGGGGTGTCCAGCACAGTCCGCCCCCGCTCAGGGATATAGGCGGTGGCACCGCCTATATCCCTGAGCATCTAAATATGAGAGGGGATGGGGGGCGCCGACCATGGTGAGGCCCATGAAATAAGCAACCCCCCGGGTGCAATTGACCCCCCCCAGACAATGCCCTACATAGATGTGTGTTGTAAAAATGTTGTAGATGGAAGTGTCTAAAATGCAAAATAATATTGAGGTGAGGGATGTCATCAGAAGGCGGGGCCCTCCAGTAACGACCCCCTCCCCAAAAACCTACATGTGTGGCAGTGTGATGGAGCAGGCAGATGGAGGATTCTGGGGATGGGGAGCAAATGACTAGGGTGCTTACTGCACTCCCAGGGGCATCCCCATTCCCCGAGAGCCCCACCGGAGAGGGGCGCCCCACCAATCGTAACACCATAGCCCAGGGGCCAGGGACCGGCGGCAGGGCCCACAAGCCAGTCGGCCACAGGGGAAACCGCCAGCCTGCACACACCAAGCAGAACGAATAGGACCAGGACCGAGAAAGGGAGCCAAAGTGGTCTGATTTTTAAAGCGTGGCATGGTTGACTTGATAGCACAAGGTAGAGTCCTGCAATGGGTCGGGGACCCGCGGGTACCCAACGGGTCACCCGCTAAAATGCGCTTTTGCGGGTGAAAAATACATAAATAAAAATAAACGGGTCGGGCGGATATTTTTTTAGTGTGGGCGGGTAGTTGGTGATTTTTTTTTTATGTGTGTGTGTTGTTATGGACATCAGAAATGTTATATTAATCAGGCACTGGGGTCACCCTGGTTGTAGCTTAAAGCCCTGCCGGCAGTGTGGGCTTCCCTCCAAAAAGGCCACAGTTAGTGCATACACGTCTGCTGCAGTGTTAATGGCACTGTTCTGCATCACAGCCTACTATAGCCTATTACTTGATGTGTTAATGGGTTGGGTTGCGGGTTAAATATCAACGGGTCGGGTCGGGTACAGATTTAATTTGAAGATATCCGCGGGTGACGGGTCGGGTTCGGTAGTCATCGTAACGGGTTCGGGCGGGTGCGGGTTGGTAAAACTCGACCCGTGCAGGACTCTAGCACAAGGTCAGACCCAGAAGTTATAACCATCCATCATGTTCTTTGAAGAGGCGACAGACATATAAAAAAACTAAATAATGTAGTAGTCCTGTATTTCAATAATCTGCCATGTCAAATATTATGTGTTTCTATAATTTTTATAGACTATTATATGTTATTATGAAAGTCTGTCATGTTTCGGTTTTAAATATATTATCTGACAAATTAGTGATATAGAATATAAAGGTTTTTTGGTATTCTGTGTCCTATTATGAAAGTCTGACATGGTCGTTTTTTTAAGTATAGGTTCAGACACAATAGGGTTCTGTGTGACTGAAGTTGACCTTATTTAATGGTCCTTCTTTTGTACCATGTGACACAGACATATTTCTCCGAATTCCCATAACACGTTTTAATCCTCATAAAGATGTATATTTAGTAATACTTTTTTCTTACCATTGTCGTCCATAAAACCATTATCCACACGGAAAGCCCAGCGACCAGGTAGATTGACATTACTTCTGGAGCTTAAAAGAGTTCTGTTTTGGATTGTGTTATCAGAGAATGATCCAATGATGGTGAAGTGGTGACAGAAAAGGTTTATGTTATTTCTAGCCTGGAAAGAAACAGATACATTAGGGAAAGGAAATAGCCATATGTCACAAAGTAGACACTGGTTAGGGGCAAAAAAAGTAAAATAAAAACATGTTGTATGAATTTAACTGAAAAGCTCTAACCTCTACAGAGACTGGTTTGGATGCTAGGGAACCATAATTCAGCATCACAAATGAGTACTCTGCATTGGAAGCCAAGACTGCCTGAAAAGCTGTTTGCTATAAAAAAAAAAAAAAAAAAAGAGTAATTGTTTGAATAACTATGTAGATTAAACAGTTTATTTTCATTCTAAATATAACTTTGAATATATTATCTGACACTGGAAAATATAGAACCTTTAGCCATGTTGCAACAAGGATCCAGTTGGCAAGAAAGTTTAGTTCTGGGAAGTACAAGTTGATGTCCTGGGAAACTTGTTGAAGAATAGAGCCTTGGGTATACTCAACAGAGTAGAATTTACCACTTTTACTTTTGTCTAAATCTGCCCAATAAGGAGCAATGGTATCTCTGCCTCCTTCAACTGGAAACTGTTCTGGTGAGTAACTACTCATTGGTGCTACAAAGGTCAGATATCCAATGCGGTTCACCTGCAAAAAACAAAACAAAAAAAACACTCATATTGTGTATTATTTTTTATTTAAATTTTTTTATGAATGTTTGAATATTTTCTTAAATAAAAAGAAAAGCAAATTAAGTCTCAGGAATACATACATAAATTTGAGAGTAAGATCTGTTAAAATAGTTAAACGTTGTATGGAGTAAAATTTGTGTGGCGTTTCCATCATCTTCTCGAGTTCGTCCATATTGGTAGAGGGGTCCTAAAATGTATAATAGAGATATTTAGGATACGTACATGGGTACTTTGGAAAAGTGAGGCTTTTATTTTGAAATAATTAGTGGACTGTGTTTTGAAAAGGCCAGAGTCAAATCTAAAAAAAAATGGTTGAGCTATGTTTCTAATTAGTTATGTACTACACTAATCTGCTGTGTCAAATATGCTGTGTTTTATTTTTTAGAGTATTATATCTTACGTCTTACATGGTTGTGTTTTAGATATATTGTTTGGAACTTTAGTGATAAAAAAAAACTTATTTCCAGTTATTAAATTGCACAGAATCACTATTATGAGTGTAATAGGTAAACAATTAATAAGGAAAGTGAAGCCTGATCAGAGCGTGTGCTCCTTTTGTGTGTGCACATGCTCTTTTCTCTGCTCCCTGCTTGCTTGCACTTTCTGGTCCTTTTATCTCCTTTTTATCTCTTAACTCTTCTTATCTCTTAACTCTCTTTAACTCTTAATCTCCTCCAAACTACAATTTTCTTTGCGAGAGCAGACAGCAAAGGAAAGGTGGAGGAGTGGCAACATTGTTTAATGATTCACTGAAGTGTAAAAAGGTGTTTGTGGGAAAATTTGACTCTTTTGAGCATCTGCCTCTCCAGGTAAAGAGCCCGGTACAAACAATGTTTCTAAATGTTTACAGGCCTCCTAAGTCCACATCAAACTTTTTTAATGATTTTAGTGACCTCCTGTCTGTGATATGCGTTGATTATGACTGTTTATTTATTATGGGAGACTTTAACTTTCATGTTTCCAACCCTGAAGACAGAAGTGCAAAGGAACAGTTTGACACACTTAGAAACTTTGGTTTAACTTAACATGTTAAACAACCAACGCACAAACAGGGACATATTGTAGACTTGATCATCACTAAAGGTCTGAAGATTTCTAAAGTCAGTGTTACTGATGTTTACCTATCTGATCACTTTTCTGTTACCTTTGAGTGCATAATTTCCAGTGACTCATTTAGCCAAAGGGACATCATAAGAAAACCCACCTTTAAGGAAAATGCCACAGAAACCTTCACTCAAGCTTATTCTGCTACTTAAACCTTGGGCTGCAACTCAATAGATGAGCTAGTAGATAACTTTCAGTCTAAAGTCTCAGACATCATTAGCTGCATTGGTCCAATTAAAGTGAAAGTCTTTTCCGGAAAGAAAAAATCTCCTTGGAGAAGTGCTCCAGCAGTTAGAAGTAAAAAAAGGTAGTGTCGAAAAGCTGAACGCAGTGGAGAAAGACGAAACTCCTGGTTCACTATGACATCTATAAAGAGAGACTTTACAAATATAACTTACAACTGAAAAATGCAGGAGAATGATTTCTTCTCTGAAATCATTAACAAGAACATTAATTATACACGTGCGTTATTTGCCACAGTTGACAAGTTAACAAATCCTCCTGTGTCCGTGGCTCCTGAACTCCACTCCACCAGGGCCTGCAATGAACTTGCAAATTTCTTTACTGAGAAAATCCTAAAGATCAGAGGATCAGTTTGTACATCTATATCAAGTTCAGTACCAAAGTTGTCTCCAACTGGAATTGATCTCGACCAAATGTCCCAATTCAGCCAAATAAAATACAAAAGCTTAGAGGAAATCATTCAGCAGCTAAGTTCATCCTCTTGCTGCCTTGATGTTCTACCCACAGCTTTCTTTAAAAAAGTTTTGCCTGATTTGACTCAGATAACAAACACGTCCCTTCTGTCAGGTGTTTTCCCGCAGTCCCTAAGAACAGCAAATATCAAACCACTCCTGAAAAAGAACAATTTAGACAAACTACTGCCCCAGAACTACAGGCCCATCTCAAACCTCCCCTTTATAAGTAAGATTATAGAAAAAGCAGTGTTTCAACAATTAAACACTTTCTTAAGTATGACCAGCCGCTTTGACATTTTCCAGTCAGGTTTCCGTGCTCACCACAGTACAGAGACCGCCCTTATCAAGGTGTTTAATGACATCCGTATAAATACAGACTGCGGAAGAACCACAGTGCTGGTACTATTGGACCTCAGTGCAGCATTCGATACTGTAGATCACTCCATCCTGTTAGAGCGCCTGGAAAACTGGGTCAGCCTCTCTGGTACAGCTCTCAACTGGTTTAAATCCTACTTAAACGACAGGGACTTTTTTGTATCAGTAGGCAACTTTACATCAGAGATGACAAAAATCACATGTGGGGTTCCCCAAGGGTCCATCCTGGGTCCCCTCCTATTCAATATCTACATGCTCCCTCTTGCTCAGTTAATAAAAAACAACATCAGCTACCATAACTATGCGGACGACACACAGCTTTACATCACCATGTCACCAGGTGACTATGAACCAATTCAAGCACTGAGTAAATGCTTAGAAGAAATCAATGCCTGCATGTGCCATCATTTTTTTCAACTGAATTAAAACAAAACTGAAATAATAATCTTTGGACCAATAGAGGAGAGATCTACAGTTAGCACACAGCTTCAGTCGCTTCAGCTAGTAACCACTGACCAGGCCCGAAATCTAGGTGTAGTGCTGGATTCAGGCTTGAACCTCCAAAAGCATTTAAAGACAATTACAAGGTCGGCCTTCTATCACCTGAAGAACATTTCCAGGATTAAAGGACTAATGTCTCAGCATGATCTGGAAAAACTAAATCATGCTTTTATTTTTAGTCGAATTGATTACTGCAACGGTGTTTTCACAAGTCTGCCAGAACGCTGCTGCCCATGTCCTCACTAAGACTAAGAAAGTAGAGCACATCACCCTAGTTCTAAAGTCCTTACACTGGCTCCCTGTATCTCAGAGAATAGACTTTAAAATACTTCTGTTAGTCTATAAATCTCTGAATGGCTTAGCACCTAAATACATCACAGACTTGCTATCAGTGTATCAACCCTCCAGACCACTCAGGTCTATTGGCTCCAGCCTACTCTGCATACCTAGAACAAGAACTAAATGGAGAAGCAGCATTTAGTTCCTATGCTCCACTTATCTGGAACAAACTTCCAGAAAACTGTAAAAGTGCGGAAAGCCTGAGTTCCTTTAAATCAAGACTAAAAACACATTTGTTTAGGATTGCCTTCGACTGTTCTAGTTAAGCAGTTCAACTGAAAGATTGTTAGTTCAACTATTTTATTTTCTTTAGTCCAACTGTTTTTAATAATCTTTTTTGTTTCTGCATTTTTTGCTGTTACACTGTGTCAAGATCAGGGATCTTGTGGCTGTCATATTGTGTCAGGATCAGGGATCTTGTGGCTGTCAATATCAGGGATCTTGTGGGTGTCATATTGTGTCAAGATCAGGGATTTTGTGGGTATCATATTGTGTCAAGGTCAGGGATCTTGTGGGTATCGTATTGTGTCAAGACCAGGGATCTTGTGGGGGCCATATTGTGTCAAGGTCAGGGATCTTGTGTCAGGATCAGGGATCTTGTGGGTATCATATTGTGTCAAGATTAGGGATCTTGTGGGTACCATATTGTGTCAAGGTCAGGGATCTTGTGGTGTCAGGATCAGGGATCTTGTGGGTATCATATTGTGTCAAGGTCAGGGATCTTGTGGTGTCAGGATCAGGGATCTTGTGGGTATCATATTGTGTCAAGGTCAGGGATCTTGTGGTTTGAAAAAATGTTGTGTTTGAAATAAATAGGTCCTAGGACCTATAAAGTCAACAGGGTTGACAGAAGTTGGTAAAGACATCATTGTTGGAGTCTGCATTTTTTATTATTATTTTTTTAATCTATTTTCTTATTTCATTCCTACTTGCTTTGATTATGTTATATTTTCCTATATTTTAATCATGTAAAGCACTATTGTATTGTCTTTGTACTTAATTGTGCTATAAAAATAAATTTGCCTTGCCTCTATTTCAGTGAGTTGTGTTTTAAAGGCCATGGGGGTCAGTTTTCCAAAATCTTTGAAATTCTGATCATATTTTTTTATTCTTTAGTGTAATATGTTTTGTCAGAATATAAAGTTTTTTTTGTTGAAGTATTCTGTTATTAATTCTGAAGGTCTAACATGGCTATGTCTTCAGTATAGGTTCAGACCAACTATTTATTATTATGCTATGACAGAATAGTAATAAAAGAATCCTTTTTGAGCCTTAATAAAAGGCTCAAAAATGAAGAATAAACCTAGCAACTGTAAAGCATTAATTGCATCCTTTCAATTGTCCTTGTTCTCTAGAGTTTGTATAGAGTCTTCCCTTATTCCCCTAATACATATTGTAATTCTTTTAAGGTTGTATGTTGAGTTATGACTTCTTCTTACCACTGCAGTACCATGAACCATTATCTACACGGAAAGCCCAGCGACCATTTACATTGACGTTACTACTTCTGTTTGGGAGTTTTTTCTTAGAAAATGATCCAAAGATGGTAAAGTGGTGACAGGAATCAGTTGTGTCATATCCAGCCTGGAAAAAACCGATTATTTAAAACAAAAAAAGGGCCAGTCATACTTAAGAAAATAGACTCAAGCTGGAGCCAAGATCAGGCGAATAAAAATGTTTGTATGCATTAAACTGAAATCCTCCGACCTCCATAAGGAACTGTGCCGATGCAATACACCCATAATTCAGCAACACAAATGAGTAATTCCCATTGGAAGCCAAGACTGCCTGGAAGGTTGTTTGCTGTGGAAAAAGGGTCATTTTTTTAGAACCGTTATGCAGGTTAAACATAGTGTATATATTTTAATTCCAAAAATCACATATCAAAGAGATTTCCTTACTGTTTCAGGCATTGAATAATATGGAACTTTATGCCATGTTGCAATAAAGATCCAGCTGGCATTGAAGTTAAGTTCTGGGAAGTACAAGTTGATGTCCTGGGTAACTTGTTGGAGAATAGAGCCGTTGGTATACTGAACATAGTAGATGTTACCACTTGCACGATTGTCTAAATAAGTCCAGTAAGGAGCTATGATATCTCTGCCTCCATACATAGGAAACTGCTTTGGTGAATGACTACTCCATGGGTGGTCAAAGGTCAGATGTCCATTGTGATTCACCTAAAAATAAAAAAACTCAAATTAGATGTTTTTTTTTTATTCTAGTGAATGTTTGAATATTGTTTAAAAAAGTGCTAGAAAAAATGACTTAAATTGTAACAAATAATGTGAACATACATAAATCTGAGGATAAGATCTTCCAAAATAGTTAAAGGTTTGGAGGAGTTTAATTCCTGGGGAGCTTCCATTAAGATTTCGAGGGCTTGTTGTTCCTCCAATTGGGTACAGGGGTCCTAAAAAGCACAACAGAGATCACCAAGATTGTCTTCCGGAGTTCTTAAACAGCATCTAGTCTTCAGTGTTTAAAGTTGGAACATGCCACCAGGCGCTACATTTCTATAGGAAATATTTCATTAAATGTAAACAGGGCTGTCAACTCTCACCCATTGGGCATGAGACTCATGTCTCTTCATGTGCTCTCACTGCCTATCTCCAATATTTCATGCTAAAAAAATGACGGGCGTTAAAATTCAACTCCTTTTTCACTTATTTATATATAGAAATACCATGCTTATAAAAATCTAGTCAGTGATTTCAACACAACCTTAATGCTAAAAAACAATGACATGCCAGGTTCATACCCAGCCGGCATTTTTGCACCAGCCTCCCTATTCAATGTGCCAGATATGAATAGAATAAACAGCAATTATCTTTAAATATAGATGTGGAGACTGTAAGATCACATCAAATTGACATCAAATGGTTTGTTTTCTCTATACCTAGTGTTTTTTTTTTTTTTGCTTTACTCCTAGTTTGCTTTAGTTTTTACACCTGATTTACTGCCAGTTTTTTGCTCAGTTTTTGCTCACAAGTTAAATAATTATTGCTCTATTTGAATAATCCCCCGTTGGAATTGAGGACTAATTAAACCAACACAAATATCTTAATTCTTAAAGCTTTTCAGGTATGCCTCACAAACCCATAGGAGATCCACAAAAAGAAAAAGAACCATTGCTTTTTTTTTCTAAAAAGATCAGACAGCAAAGAAAAGACCAACCACAAGACACAGAGAGGATGTACAGAACAACTTAGTTATCCAGGATTAGTTTTATTACTCTTATTTATCCTTATTTTGTTCCATTGAATACTTTAAAAACCTAATTTCCATCATATTCCCCATAATTAAACATCCAGAGAAGTGCCGTCTTGTGTCATGGTAAATTTATATAGAATCTACAGCCTCCTAGAAGATCTTAATTGTTTAGCTGTTTTGTCAATTGTAAAAAAAAATAAAAAAAATACCGTAGTGAGTTAAGGCTTTAAATCCTTAGCCTATTACAAAATATTCAGTGTAGTTTGCATGGGATTCGATTGCACTGGTTCCTGTATTAGTACCAGTAAACTAGTAACTTATTAGTTCTACATTTTATTTACTTGAACTGCAGAGAACAAACAGTTGTGAAATTCTTAGTTTACAGTATATTTAAGATACAAGTATTTTAGTAGGACCCATTGTTCTTTACTTCAATTCTCTTAAAACCACCATAATATAGAAAATAATGTATATGTTGGGATCCAGAGGCTTGCCCTCCAGAGGGCGCCGAGAATCCCCTCCTGTTGTATGTTATTCTGTTGGGACTTGGGTTACTGTTGGGATCTGGAGATCTGCCACCTGTCTCCAGCAGAGAGCACTGTGGGTCTCCTGGGCTGGGGCCTCCAGCACACCTGAGGATCATCAGCCCATCAGGGCACCTCCTACATAAGCAGCAGCCAGACCTGTCTTCCTCGCCGGAGTGTTGACCAGTTTTGGTTAGCGGAACCTGAGCCTCTGTTAACGTTTAGAATCTCTGTCTGCTCTAGAGAGTAACCAGATTCTAACCAGCCTCTGTCTTCTTTGCTCACAGGAAAGTCCGACTGAAGTCTTTAGCTCTGGAGGAGCTAGCTTGGAAACCTGCCTGCCTGCCCTAGGAAGCCAAACCTGAAGACAATCAGTCTGGATTCCCCAGCCAGCTCTCATGGGAGAGCTAGGACATCAATTCAAGGTCTGAAACTCTCTAGTCTGAAGCTAGACGCTGCTGCTGCTGCTGAGCTCTCTGCTGAACCCACTGTCTCTGGACCCAATTGGTTCCCCCTCTCCAGTGATCTGTCTGAACCTCATCAAGATTCTCAGTGATTGCTGTCCCGGACCTGTACCTGAACCAGCTCTTGTAATTCTGTGTGCTCAACCTTTAATAAACTGTTAAACTTTTACCCCGTTTCTGTGGTGTTCTGCATGTGGGTTTATACACTAGAGACCCATCATGACAGTATATTGTGTGAAAAAATTTTACACATGACTAGAGGTCACTTGTTGTTATTCATATGGAATAAATGGATTTGTTCATAAATGGCTCATCTGGCTGGAACAACTTTGTAGAGCAAGGAGATCTTTGGGTACAACTTTAGCCACTCGGCGCACCATAACTAAGCAGCAATGGATCAACGCTTTAATAGTGCAGTATTAAACTGGCTAATATAATAGGCTTAATATTTGCATAGTTACTGTTGAAAACTGACATTTATATTTAGAGTATTGTGTATCGAAAAGGTCAAAGTGAGATTTAATAAAAAAAAAAAACTGCTAATTTCTGTTTATAATGTTTAGTCCTGTATTGCTATAATCAGCTTTGTCAAATATGATGTTTAATTTTGTAGAGCATTTTTAGGATTCATTTATATTGATATGTGTTTCCTTTAAACCCTAATAATACCTGCCTGTCATTTGTCAGGGAGAATCGGGGAGATGAAGCTAAAAGGTGTAAACACAGGCTTTCCTTTACAAATGATATTTCTTGCCCTTCTCTGATCTGGTATCGCTCGTGGGTCGCTACTCATAGACCAACCCCACAGCTGGAGCCACACAGAGGTGAGGCGATTCCTTCTTAAAAAATATATCCAGTGCTTTTTCAGGGGTTGCTTTTTGAGTTTGGAGGGCTTTGGCATCTCAGTTTGTCAGTAAGTATGCCAAAAAAAATATATAGTTTTTTTTTAGCACTGAATCTAAAGAGGTACAATTTCAACTTCTTAGAAAATATATTTTCCCACCTTGGGCATGGAAACCCATTTAGGGTACTGGTGGCCTAGTAGTAAGGGCATAGAGCTTGGAATCCTGAGGTTCTGAATTCGAGCCCCACTCCCACAGACTGCCACTCTGGGTCTCTGAGCTAGCCCCTAACCCCTGATTGCTCCCCAGGTAAAAGCACTTATTGTAAGTTGACTTAATCTGATTCTAAGTCAACATGTTTTGACAGTCAAATAGAAGGTGGTTACTCATTGTACTAGCTGAAAATGCACTTTAACATAAACATTATATAATAATTTAATGTTTTCTACTTGTCTGTAACAAACATACTGTTTGTTTAAAAAAACATATTAGACTAAAGGTGTAGGAAGTAAAAAAGTTGACTGTAACAGGGTTGGATAAATGATAACAGTTAATCAAGTTAGAATTGACTTTATTTCTTCACACAAACAAATGTCAAGTAAACAAAAAAGTACTAACGTTATATTTAAGAATTGGGTTTAAATAGCATAGATTAAAAAAATGTGTTTGATTAATTTAAATGTCTTGGGACTTAATCAAGGCTGGACTAGGGCAAACCTTTGGCCTTTTGAGTAGAGACAGACCCACCTTCTATTGATGAAAAGAGAGTAAACCCTATGAATGGAAACAACACTTTCTTTTGACATTCAACCTGCTGCTTTTAGTGTTTGTGATTAATATACTCAGGGTCGTGTGGAGCTGGTTTACACTTGCTTTTTTGTACCCCTGCTTCTTTTTATATGTCTCCCTCTGAGACATATGAGAAAATATGTAATTCAGTAACAGTTACTACCGAAAATATTAAGAATTACAAATATAGTTACATTTTTTTTTTTTAGTTACATTTTTTAAAAAATATAAAGAAAAACCTTTGCGAAATATGTAATGATATTTTTATTGCTCTGCGCCCTGTATCGCCGTTTCCTGCTACGGCTCCTTGTCTCTATCATATTTGCCACTCTGATGATCCATCCTGTGCTGGTGGAGCCTCCTTGAGGAACAGCAAGCGTGCAGACGGTTCTATTTCAGCTCAAGTAGCGCATCAAACAGTGATGGGCAGTAGCGCCGCTTCATGTAGCGAAGCTATTAGTTTAACTACATTTTCCAGTAGCTTGACCGTAGCGTCGCTGCTTTATTTATCAAGTAACTTTCCTGTAGTGACGTTATTGCTTTGATCAAGTAGCGAAGTAGCGTCCACAAACGCTACAAAATCCAGGGCATAACTAAGAAATGAAACCAGGTTTTCTATTTTGAAACAACAGAGTTATTCATTGGACATTCACGCATGAGCCTCTATTCTGCCTCTTCTGTGTGTATCTACCAAAACACGTGCATGCGCACGGCAGTGGAACTCAAAGAATGACACACATAGACACACGCACACACACAGAGCCACACACACAGGATGGAGGAGGAGACAGGAGCAGAGCCAGAAGAGCACCCAACTGTCCCTACCACACCATGGCCTTATCTTCAGAGATTATGAAACTTGTTGAATCCTCAGATAAAAAAAATAAGTGTACAGATGTCTGCTTTGCAATAAAAAAACAAACAAAAAAACTGTTGTCAACGTCCAGGACATCCAACACCAACCTGAGAACTCACATTCAGGTGAATCACTAATTTCCCTCCTGCAGTATGCAAGTAAAAATAGCATCTGTAAATCCCAACTCACTTAAGCCAAATGCTGTATGTAAATTAGTAAAATGAAAGCTACCCACCTACCAACAAGCAGTGTGTGATGGAAAGGGACTAGCCAAGTGGCTAAGCAGAAGTGTTTTAAAAAAAAAAAAAATAAAAAAAAAAAATAAAAAGAGCATGAGTGATTTTCAAGGTTCTTGGCCATAGAGAGCTCATGTGGCCAAGATTAGCAATTTGTTTTACATAGCCAAACACTAATTAAAACAGTCAACTACAGTATATTTTTTAAAATAAAAATCTGAAAAATATATCAGCTTTAACTTTATTATCATCTTTAATTTCCAGATAGTTCAATCTGATGTGTGCCACTAAGATACTCTAATTAGAGAGCAGTAGTGAAACTTCGATATTGTAGATAGGGCTGTACAGGTGCGAATTGAAGAGGAACACTGTACAAATGTTGGGATGGTAAAGAAAGGTATGGATAGAGGGGAAGTGTAACAATGAGCCATTGTTAATTGTATATTGGCCATAGTAGCAGCTAAACACAGGATCTGGTTTTCTACATTGGTTTATATTTGTTTGGGTTTTGGTTCTTTGGTTGGCCACATCTTGTTTTTATTTTTGTAAAAAGGTAAATTGATTTCACTTTAAAATATATATATATTTTTTTGTTTATTTATAAAAGGGACATTAAATATTTAAAATATTTTGAAATACTCACCTCTGCTGTTTCACTCTCCAAGCAGGTGTGTACAGGACTGTACCATTAGATAATTGAAGAGGGGGGAGGTTGATCTGATGTATGGTATTTTCTTTATTGAGTTTGAGTATTTGTTTGGATTGAATTAATATATTTGTTTCTGTATTTATTGGTAAAATTATTTCTTAAGTAGTTGTTTGTTTAAACCAAAATTTCCTTTTCTTCTTATTGTGAAGCTGAACAGTCTTTTTAAAAATGGTTTCTTCCAATTTAGTTCCTCCTCTATTTAAGAAACATGTCTGCCATTGTTCTTGGTTGGTGTGGTTTTGTTGATGTCCTGCACAAGAAGAAATTAAAATTTTGTCTGCTGAAAACTCTACAAAGCATGTTCTTCTGTCAACCAGTTTGGGTCCCACCTCCAAGACTGCTTGGCCTCCTGACAAGCATGTGACAAGTGGTGTCAGAAGCTACGGTTTGAAACTACATGCTAAATTATGCCGCGAGGTGGAAAGAAGGTGGAGCACCAAGAGGGACCAGATGTTGGTGAACCAGTTCCCTCTGATGAGCAGCAGGGAGCACCAGCAGCAGAAGACAGCAATCCTGATAAATTGGAGGAATTAACCAGTCTGGTAAAGTCTCTAATCCAATCCCAGGCTTCCAGAGATGAACAACTGGAAAAGGAGTCCACACGGCAAGAAAAAATGATGAAGTCACTGAAACATCAGTTCCAGCAGATTCAAGCTCAGGTGAGACAACTGAGAGATGATGTTGACAAAAGTACTGGGCCACAAGTAACTGCTGATGATGATGAAACTGAAGACACTGAAGATGATGATTCTGATGGTGCTGATTATGAAGTATCTGCACGTGATCGACAGAAAGACCCACCCATTCAAAGAGTGTTAAGGTTACCCAAACAGCCTAAGATCCTGCCATTATCACCAGAAGATGACATTGAACATTATTTGATGACTTTTGAAAGAATAGCTACAGTCTGCGGTTGGCCAAAAGATGAATGGGCAGTTCAGCTTGTTCCCCTGCTCACTGGTAGAGCAAGAAGTGCATATGTTCTAATGGACTTTGATGACTCAGCCAATTATGAGAAGGTCAAAGAGGTGATTTTGGCAAAGTATGAAATCACACGTGACACATACAGGAAACGGTTTCGTGCACTGGACATCAATCCTGGTGAAACCCCACGTGAACTGTATGTCAGACTAAAAGACCTTTTTAATAAATGGGTGAAGCCTGATACTTCTACAGTGAAAGACATCTCAGAACTTCTGATTCTGGAACAGTTCCTGAGAATGATGAACCCAGAGATGGAGATTTGGATACGTGAAAGGGACCCCAAGTCTGCTGAAGAAGCTGCTCAACTTGCAGAGGTGTTCCTGTCTGCCAGGACCGGGAGCCACAGTTCAGCCTTCTACAGTGACAGCCGTTTCACTGGAAGCAGTAAGTCCTATGGGGGTGATGGGGGTGGACAAATTCAAAATAGGTCCCACTGTAATTTCAGAAAACCTTTTTCTAAACCTGGTGTTTCAAGACCGAATAAGAATAGACAATCTTTTTCCAACTCTAGACCAGAGCACAAAAGAGGAGGGAGAAGTTTTTGGTTTCATCAAAAAACCGGTGTGAAGTTATTAAAGAACCAAGTGAGGCCATAGATTTTGAAATTCCCTCAGATGTTGCTGCACTTCAAAGGGCTGATCCAAAACTAAAAGTTTGGTTTGATAAAGTTACAGAGTTAGAGGGTGACAAACTACACACAGCAGATTGTCTAGCAGATACTACATATATAATTAAAAATGGCATTCTCTATCAAAGACAGGGCATGATTGAGGCTTTGGCATTACCACAATGTTTAACACAGAAAGTAATGGAGCTTGGTCATTCTGTTCCATGGGCAGGTCATCTAGCATTTCAGAAATCCCTCAGAAGGATAGCCAGTAGGTTTGTTTGGCCTGGTATGTACATACAACTGAAAGAGTTTTGTGCTACATGTCAAACTTGCCAGCTAACATCTCCTAGGGGGGTACCACGGGCCCAACTTCAGCCATTGCCGCTAATTGCTACTCCATTTGACAGAATTGGAATGGATATAGTAGGGCCCCTTGAGAAAAGCTCATCTGGCCATAGATATATCCTCGTTATTTGTGACTATGCCACTCGTTACCCTGAAGCATTTCCTCTTAGATCTATCACTGCTAGGCATGTGGCTAACTGTTTGATCCAGCTGTTTTCGAGAGTGGGCATACCCAGAGAAATCCTGACTGACTGTGGCACAAACTTTTTATCAAAACTGCTGCAGCAGGTTTATGGGCTGTTAGGTATTAAGGGTATTAGGTCCACCCCATATCATCCCCAGACGGATGGGCTGGTGGAGAGATTCAATCAGACTCTAAAAAACATGCTGCGGAAGTTTGTCTCCCAAACAGGCTCTGACTGGGACCAGTGGCTGCCATATCTTTTGTTCGCATACCGGGAGGTTCCACAAGCATCCACAGGTTTCTCTCCTTTCGAACTTCTCTATGGTCGCCAAGTCAGAGGACCACTGGATCTTTTGAAAGATCACTGGGAGACTCCGACATCTCAACAGGACAACGTGGTTGCCTATGTTCTTCAGATGAGAGACAGGTTGCAGCGGATGACGACACTAGCACAGGAGCATATGAAGACCGCACAAGCTAACCAGAAGCTCTGGTATGACAAAAAGGCCAGACAGAGAACTTTTCAGGTTGGACAGCAGGTCTTGCTTCTTCTACCCACCAGTGACAACAAGCTGCTGGCCAAATGGCATGGCCCCTATGAGATCACAAGATGTGTGAGTAAGGTCACGTATGAACTCCACACACCAGATAAACAGAAGAAACATCAGTGTTTTCATGTGAATCTTTTGAAGGAGTTTCACTGTCCTTCATCCAAGCAGGTCCAACTGTTGAAACAGGACTCACCTCAGCCACATCTCTTCATTTGTGAAGCGGAAGAGGACAGAGAACAGGAGTTCCCAAGAAAAGACCAGAAATCCATGACAGTGGATCTGTCACATCTTCAGCCTGGTAAGCAGAGAGAGATCCAGGCATTGCTTGACCCAGACCTTTTCACAGAACGGCCGGGTTTTACTACTCTGGTTGAGCATAAAGTTCATCTCAAAGCTGATGCTATACCACGCCGAAGGTCCTATCGGATCCCTGAACGTCTGCTGCCGAAACTCAAGGAGGAAGTCGAGGTGATGTTGCAGCTGGACGTAATAGAACAATCTACAAGTGAGTGGTGTAGTCCTATTGTTTTGGTTCCAAAAAAAGATGGTTCTCTAAGATTCTGTATTGACTTCAGATATCTTAACTCAATGTCAAAGTGTCAGTCATACCCAATGCCAAGAATAGATGAGTTGTTGGAGAAGGTTGGCAATTCAAAGTTCATCAGCACTATTGACTTGAGCAAAGGTTATTGGCAACTCTCCTTGGCACAAGAAACTAAAGAACTGACAGCTTTCACCACACCATTTGGTTTGTACCAGTTCAAGGTGATGCCGTTTGGTCTACAGGGGGCACCAGCAACATTTCAGAGACTCATGGACCAGATTCTTCGAGATGTACAACAATTTGCTGCTGCCTATTTGGATGATGTGGTCATCTTTAGCCAGACATGGGAGGACCATGTTACTCACCTTCAGCAGGTTCTTCGGCTGCTAAAAAATGCTGGGCTTACAATCAATCCTGGCAAATGCTCCTTAGCAAAAAGTGAAGTGGAGTATCTGGGCCATATTGTTGGTCAAGGTGTTATAAAGCCTCGAGTTGGAAAGGTGGATGCCATCCACTCCTATCCTGTTCCAAGCACCAAAAAGAGGGTTCGAGCATTCCTAGGACTGGTAGGTTGGTACAGCAAATTTATTCCACATTTTGCTGACAGAGCAGCGGCGTTAACTAATCTCACAAAGGCTTCAGCACCAACGAAAGTGAAATGGACCGAGGACTGTGACAGGGCCTTTAAAGACCTGAAGATGGCCATAACAAGTGAGTCTGTTCTTCACACCCCTGATTTCAATAATTCATTCATTCTTCAAACTGATGCTTCAGCAGTTGGCCTGGGAGCTGTGCTTTTGCAGGACGTGGATGGACAAAGAAAGCCAGTACTGTTCCTGAGCCGGAAACTTTTGGATCGAGAGACACGTTACTCGACTGTGGAAAAGGAGTGCTTGGCCATGAAGTGGGCAATTAGTTCCCTGAAGTACTACCTCTTAGGACGTCACTTCTACCTGGAAACTGACCATCGGGCTCTGCAGTGGCTCAAGAGGATGAAAGAATCGAACACTCGTCTCACAGGGTGGTATTTGTCACTTCAGCCTTATGACTTCACTATTCACTATAGGTCAGGAAAGGCAAACCTGGTGGCAGACTGTCTTTCCCGGGTACATGAAAATTGAAGTACTTTATTCTTGGGAGAAGGGGGGAGGAGATGTAACAATGAGCCATTGTTAATTGTATATTGGCCATAGTAGCAGCTAAACACAGGATCTGGTTTTCTACATTGGTTTATATTTGTTTGGGTTTTGGTTCTTTGGTTGGCCACATCTTTTTTTTATTTTTGTAAAAAGGTAAATTGATTTCACTTTAAAATATATATATATTTTTTTGTTTATTTATAAAAGGGACATTAAATATTTAAAATATTTTGAAATACTCACCTCTGCTGTTTCACTCTCCAAGCAGGTGTGTACAGGACTGTACCATTAGATAATTGAAGAGGGGGGAGGTTGATCTGATGTATGGTATTTTCTTTATTGAGTTTGAGTATTTGTTTGGATTGAATTAATATATTTGTTTCTGTATTTATTGGTAAAAGTATTTCTTAATTAGTTGTTTGTTTAAACCAAAATTTCCTTTTCTTCTTATTGTGAAGCTGAACAGTCTTTTTAAAAATGGTTTCTTCCAATTTAGTTCCTCCTCTATTTAAGAAACATGTCTGCCATTGTTCTTGGTTGGTGTGGTTTTGTTGATGTCCTGCACAAGAAGAAATTAAAATTTTGTCTGCTGAAAACTCTTCAAAGCATGTTCTTCTGTCAACCAGTTTGGGTCCCACCTCCAAGACTGCTTGGCCTCCTGACAAGCATGTGACAGGAAGGAAAGACTGGTCTTTGGGAAGAGTTCAATAAGGTGACCGCTGTAGGAAAGAAGTGGTTTCTGAACCTGCTTGTGTTAGTCTGCAAACTGCATAAATGGGAGAGCCTGGGGGAGGATGAACAGAAAAGAGTATGGCCCGATGAGAGGAGTCTGAGAAAATCTTACATGCCTGGAGCTGGCATCTCTTCTTGTGGACATCCTGTGATTGCCTGTCAGCAGTTCCCTCTCAGCTTAGTGCTTTTTTAAGGTTCACATTCAGTTCTCAAAAATTAAATGCTGAACATGGGTCAATACTCATTAAAACCTTAAAGTAATCAAAAAGTAATCAAAAGTAAATAGTTGCATTACTTTTTAAAAGTAATTGAGAAAGTTACACTACAATTACATTTTAAACAAGGTAACTTGTAACTGTTCCTAACGGATTACATTTTTAAAGTAACTTATCCAACACTATATATAACAAAAATAATATATATATATATATATATATATATATATATATATATATATATATATACACATACACATACACATATAAATTCCCAGCGGGCTGGGAATAGAAAAGAACATAAAATCACAACATATATATATATATATATATGTATATTTATATATAATTTCGAGAAAAATTGCAATCTTACTCGGACCACAAAAATTGCTTACATTTACAGATGACAGCACTGACCAATCAGCTCGCTTCTCCACATATAAATATCTGACTGATATGTATATATTAAAAACTACAAAACTTAAAGGAGTAAACACAGAGCTTTCTTTTACAGTACTGACTTTTAAGGCAGTCTTTTTCACTATTATAGGCTTAATAGTTACATACTTAGTATATACAGTAAGGCATTTATTTTGAAATGTATATTGAGCTGTGTTATTAAAAAGGCCATGGTAGTCAATTTCCCCCAAAAAAGTTGAGTTCTGTTCATGGTGTTTTCCATTTTTTGCTGTAATGTTTTGGTGTGTCAACAAATAAAGGATTTTTTTGTGGTGTATTCTGTGTTTATTCTGAAAGTTTTGCATGGTTGTGTCTGAAGTGTAGGGTTGGGCATCAATGAGGGGTTCTGTGTGATAGGGGCGCGAAGGGCACAGATGCAGTGTGACACAGACTGGAGTTTTTCTTAATTACTATAATACATGCTGTAATTCTCATAAAGAAATATATTTAATAATTATTTGTTCTTACCATTGTAGTCCATTGAATCATCATCTACACGGAAAGCCCAGCGACCGGATACATTGACGTTACTACCAAGGCTTAAAAGTGTGACTTTTGGAACTGTGTTATTAGAGAACGATCCAAGAATGTTGAAGTGGTGACAGGAATATGCTGTGTCATATCCAGCCTAGAAATAGCAAGTTTACAAAAAAAACAAAAAACAAACACTGGTACTTAAGAAAGGCTGTAGCCAAGAAAAGGTGAAAAAAACATGTTGTATGCATCTTAACGGAAATCCCCTAACCTCTACAGAGTGGTTTTTAGTCGCAAGGGATCCATAATTCAGTATCACAAATGAATATTTCCCATTCGAAACCAAGACTGCCTGGAAGGTGTTTTGCTATGAAAAAAAAAGTTAGATTTTAGAATTGGCGACACAGATTAAACATAGTTTATGTCTTTTCATTCCAAATATAACATCAAATACATTTCCTTACTCTTTCAGGCATTGCATAATAGGGAACTTTATGCCATGTTGCAATAAATATCCAGTTGGCATGGAAGTTAAGTTCTGGGAAGTACAAGTTGATGTCCTGGGTAACTTGTTGGAGAATAGAGCCATGGGTGTACTGAACATAGTAGATGTTACCACTTTCACGATTGTCTAAATCAGTCCAGTAAGGAGCAATTATGTCTCTTCCTCCATAGATTGGAATCTGTTCTGGTGTAAAACTACTCCATGGGGTTTCAAAGGTCAGATGTCCATTGTGGTTCACCTGCAAATAAAATTACTCAATTTATATGATGTTAATATTTTTTTATGAATGTTTGAATGTCATCTTGTTAATTAAAAAGAAAAGTTACTTTGAATCTAAGAAATAATCTGAACATACATATGTCTGAGAGTAGAATTTGCCAAAATAGTTAAAGGGTGGAAGGAGTGAAATTGACGTGGAGCTTCCATCATCCTCTTGAGAGCTTGTTTTTCCACCAGTTGGGTAGAGGGGTCCTAGAAATTAAAACAGAAGTCACCAAGATTTTCCTCCTGTCTTCTTAAACAGGACTCAGTGCTCAATGTGTAAGGTTGAAACATAAACTCAGATTGTGATTTCTGTATAAAATACATCATGCAAATGTTAAATAGTTTCAAACCAAGCAAGCTTACATGATTATGAGAGACAAATCCAGAGAGTAGTAATATTTTTATAATTAAAAAAAAGCAGTTTACTTTTATAAAATTATAAAATAATTCTACCATTGCCAAACTTGTTCATTTCCAGTGGCAGTGCTGAGACATTTCCTGAAAGAACCTGGCATGTCATGTCTGAAGGCTGTTTTATTTATAGGGTATGTTAATATCTTTTATTATTTTTAAACCAGGTGGTTGTCCTTTGGGACAAGTGGGCCTTTTCAACACAAAGTTAAAGGGGAATGTACTACTAATGCTTCATTCACACAGTATTTTATGGTTAGTGTAATAATTACACATTAACTACTAAAATTGAGACTTGTTTAGAAAATTACTATCAATAGAATTTGAATTTTAAAATGCCATAGTTAATTTTACGAACCTGGATACATTTAAGCAATATTGTTTAACCCATAGTTACACTAAATCTGCTGTACAAGACAAAAAGGCTTTTAGTAAGAAGAGTATTGTAAATGACTGTAATTTTGAAAGAGTAGCATGTTTATGTTTGAAGGATGGGGCCATAACCAAGGGTAATAATTACCCCTCTCCAGTTCATAAATTACATGGTATCTCTATGATCAACATAATAGCTAGATATTTACTGTTGAAAAATAAGTATTTTATTCCCAAATATTTAATGGAATATGCTTGATAAAGGCCATGGTCAAATTTACAAAACCAGTTGAGTTCTTTTCATACTGTTTAGTCCTATATTCCAATAGTCTGCAATGTCAAATATGATTTGTTTTATTTTTTGATAATTATATGAAATTTTTAAAGTCTGTCTTGGTTTGGAGTCACGTGACGCGCTTGGCGAGTATGGCTGCTTGAGAGTGAACTGTGCTTTCCCCCGTGTATATTTTTTGCCCAAAACACAACGGAGAGTCTTGAAATCTGCGCTACAATATCTTGGATAATATTTCTTCATCGCTGCCATGCCAAACGTCACCAGAAACTCGGCTAAACCTGCCCTTGGGGCCGGTGCGAACAAGGTGTCCGAAACAGCTAGTGCTAACCAAGCTAGCCAGAAGGCAGCGCCACTGCGCGACGACATTGAGGAGACTGAGGCGGCGGCAGCG
>NW_024038370.1:0-45582 GCF_016077235.1 Cyprinodon tularosa | reverse complement strand
GCTTTACTCCATATCAGTTGGTGGCGGTAATGCACAATTCACAAGTCTGCCAACCGCCATAAAATCCCATAAGAAGAAGAAGAAGAAACACAATGTTACGAATGAGCGAGCTGCCTGTGGTAAGATGGCCGCCACGTGCGGACGTCGACCCCCATTGGCCAGCAGCGCGGACGAGACATCTAGCCTTTATTATGGATATCTATGGGCTGCGTCCTCGGAAGTACGCAGCCTGCGAATTGAGACGCAGCTACAGTGACGTCAGCTTCAAGATGGATACTGGAGCTCCACGGTGTTAGCGGCGTTTAGCTCAAGGTAAATCCGATTTATGAACGCTAATTTCGGCCAGTCGTTCTCTCCCGCTCCCTCCTCAAGCGCTCGGAGGTTCACTTAGGTCTGTATTCCGGCGTTAGCTCCGCTTCTTCATCAAGCGCTCGAGGTTACATTAGACATGCAGCCCTGAAGGGAGGGGGAGGAAATAGCTGCATGTCTGACAGATAAGTTTACGGCTACACTAACACATAGTTATCAAACTAAGAAGAAGTTCTTCGGGACAGCTTCTTTTGGGACAGTTATCTCCTTCTCCGCATGAACTGTCCTGCAAACAAAATAGTTTCTACACATACATAAATAAAAAGAGAGAGAGAGAGCACAATGGAAAAGGTGCCACCTGTACCAACGCAAATTACAAATGATTGTAATACAAACATGAGATAACCTAAATATATTTTATTCTAACAGCCTCCATTTTAGCTAAAAGACTGAAAAATTGTTTATTTATATTATATTATATTATTTATTATATGCCTGGACACAACATCTCTGATAATATTTGATTAGTGCTAGACTTAGTTGATTATAAAGATCTTATCCCTGGTGATCCAATTATTCTGTTCTTAGATTATCAAAAGGCCTTTGATACAGTTAGTCACAACTTTATTTTTGACACATTGTCCTTTTTTAACTTTGGTAAGTTTTTCATTAAAGCCTTTAAGATACTTTATAGAGATAATATCAGTTCTATAAAACTTCTATATGGCACATCTAGCACGTTTAATATCAATAAAGGGGTTTGTCATTTATGTCCGGCATCCCCTTACATTTTTCTGCTTGTTGGCCAAATTCTATATTATTTAATTAGACAGAGTTAATTTGAGAGAATTACAATATTTGATCAAGAACTTAAAATTTCACAACTTGTGACAATATTACATTATTTTTTAAGATATTCTAGAGAAATTCCTATAGCTAATCAAGCATTTCAGGATTGATACTCAATCTAAAAAAATGTGAAATCATTCCCTTATATATGACTGCTGCTACTTAAATGTGTAATAATCCTGTAAAAAAAAAACTGTAACTTACCAAGGAGTTAAAATCTCCACTGGCCACAACAACATGGGTATTAATTTTACTCCTGTTTGTGAATTTATTAAAAAGAAATTTAAGAGTTGGTTAGGTAGGGATTTAACTATTTATGGTAGAGTACTACTAAACAAAGCAGAAGGAATATAAAGGGCGTCATATCTTTTCGCATCTTTAGATGTTAGTAAATCGCTCTGTTCTGATAAAATTCTCTTTAACTTCTACCAACAGGATCGAATAATTTTTTATTCAAGATTTTACATAGATATTATCCAGTTAAAAATAACATTTGCCGCTTCTCTCCAGATGTCAGCAACATCTGCTCTGTCAGTGTGAAGGTGAAAGTATGTTCCCACACTACAATATTTTGGTTCGGCTTGGAAAAACTCCTTACAGAAAAAAATAGGGAAAAAAATTGTTTTATCAAAATTACATATTTTACTTATCTTTTACAATTCAACTTTTTCTTTAGATGAAATATATTTAATGAATCTTATTATAATCCTAGCAAAATATTATGTCCACAAGATGAAATGGAGTGAAAAAAATCCCATGTTTTAATAATTTTCAAGAAACTGAATTAAAATTGTATCTGGCCTCTGTTGAAAAACTTAACTTTAATAACAAGAAACTGGTAAAAACTTTAACTCGGCTCGAAATATTTAACTTCATCCTATAAGCTGATCCCTTTATTATTTATTTATTCATTTATTTAGTTTTTCTTGTTCTTTTTGCTGTAATATACCCTTCTTCATATGTATTTTAATATATTTTGACACTAATTAGTAATGAAAACTGAAACAGTACACATCGTTTTATTTTACCTATACATATATTTATTTAACTTTTGTCGGCTGTATGTATGTTGATGTTATTTGTTTGAAATAAAGTTATTAAAAAAGGTGAGCTGTGACGTCATCAGTTGCGCAACATCCGTCACGTTTACTTTCGGTTTGAATTCCATTGTTAAGGTGTGCCTCCGATCAGGTTGTTGGATCTTTTCTTGTTGTTTAAATGTTGTTCTTCAACTCTGGTTCGTTTGCTTTGTTTCCTTCTTGAACTTTGTCTTCAGGAACTTTCCTGATTGTTTCTGCTCTTTAATGTTTGGAGAACAGATTCACTGCTTATTTCAGCACAAAGCCCTCTGGTGTTTGAAGGTCAGTATTATATTACTGATGAACTAGAATCAAACAACATGATGAACAGCTGATGTTTCTTTGATTTATTCTCTTAACAAACTGATTCATGTTTTTATTCTTGTAATCAAACTCTGGTCTCCACCATCAAGGTCAAAAACAATAACTTCTTGCTTCCTTTCAAAGTAAAATATCTGTCTATATAATCTTTGATGCAGCATATAATGCAAACACTATAAATACAAATTAATTTTCCATCATTTGTAGTGATTAAAAATTAACTAACTAAAATACTTTGTTCAGGACAAATAACTGTGCGTCAGTGAATGTAAATGTTGCTCCATGTCTCCATCTAGTGGACTGATGGTAGAAGTGCAGCAGCTGATGGCAGCTTCCTCTGCCTCTCTGTTCTCTGACTGCATTCACCTGACACTGATATGAAGCAGAAAAGAAGAGCCAATCAGAGGAGGAGCAGCTGATCTTTTTCCAGCACTAATGATGTAAAGGATGATCAGAGTTGATGTGCAGATGAATGATGTGTGTTTCCTCTGCAGGTGAAGGTAGAAAGTGTGTGTGAGCTGATGTGAATTCAGCAGCATGGATCAGTGTGAGGACAGAGAGGAGGGAGTCCCTCCCTCTAAAACAACTCTGTGTGGGGAAGATGAGGACCAGAGCAAAGGTCAGAGGTGAGGTCACCATCTCTAACTGTCCACAGCTCTTTTCACACAGCGTTCACTATATCAGGCCAAAACAGACGTGGTGATGAAGCTGCTGCTGCTCCTCTTTGCTGCTTCATCCAGACTGAACAGATTAAGTTTTAACCATCATGTTTCTGTCAGGATCCATCAGAGACTCAAAACAGAACCAGAACCCAGCTGTGTGTCCTTGAAGAGCGACTGGTCAAAGGCAGAACCCATTCTCTTTAAATCTCCTGGACTGCCATCATCAGAGAGGTGAGCTGTTTCTTACTGCTGTAACTATGGAAACTGAAACAGTAATAATGTTTCCAGTTATATTTTCAGAGTTCTGATCCATTATCTACACTCTAAGAAGTAATCCTGTAAATTTATAGTAAGATAATGGCAGCTACACAAGCCAGTATTTGGTATTTCTCACATTTAGTTTCACTACTCCATGCATTTAATCAGTATGCTCCTGCAAAGGGAGAAACATTGAGCAGTCTTAGTTTGACAGTAGAGTAGAAAAGTGCTACAAGTGGTGCAGTTTTAAAATGCATAATCAAGGATTTGTTATTGTTATTATCACCTTCCTTGTTTGTGGTACAAAATTCCAACTCCATTCCCAGATTAAGAAATTTACTACATAGACATATTTAAAAAATAAAGTACCGTATTTTCACGACTATAAGGCACACTTAAACGTCTTTTTTCCCCCTCAAAATGTGCGGTGCGCCCTATGGTGTGGTGCGCCCTATGTGTGTTGTAACTGCGACTTTTGAGACCACCTCATTGAGGAGATGATGAAAGAGTGGCTGAATGTAAGGAGACCAGGTGTTTTTTTTCCACTCATCACCATCGCTGTTAATCTGTGACTCCATGCGTGCCCATCTCACAGCTGATGTGAAAAACATGGGGAAACAAATTAACGCTGTGCTCGCTGTTCAACCGCTCAACATCGGGTGTGAACCGGACCCAGCAGGTGCAGCAGAAGCAGCGAGTTTACATGCAAAGTCAATGGTTGACGCGCATATAGGTGCAGCAAAAGGTCCTGCAGCGCGTTTTGAGCAGCAGGCGCTGAGCGTTGGGAGCGAAGCATCTGACGCACCGCCAACGCGCTGCTGCTGCTCAGATGGAAAAATTGAAGTTTTGCTGCTGGAAGCGCCGCATCAAGCAATCAGAGAAGCTGATCTGGGAGCTGACAGCGAGACAGACACAGCGCTCTGATGACATATGATATTAACGCAAATGAAAAAGGCTGGATGGATGGATGAGGAGATGATGAAAGCGGGGCTGAGGCAGGTGTATGTGAGGAGACCAGGTGGTTTTTTCCACGCATCACCATCGCAGTTAATCTGTGACTCCATGCGTGCCCATCTCACAGCTGATGTGAAAAACAGGTGAATCAAATGAACGCTGTGCTCGCCGTTATCCCGGGGGGTCTGACAAAGGAACTTCAACCGCTCGACATCGGTGTGAACCGGCCGTTCAAAGTAAGGCTGCGAGCGGCGTGGGAGCGATGGATGACAGACGGAGACCACAGTTTCAGGATAAGTGGAAGGCAGCGCCGGGCAAGTTACGCCACCGTTTGCAGATGGATTGTTGATGCTTGGACTAACGTGTCTGCTGGCTCTGTTCTTCAAGCTTTTGCAAAAGCCGGCATTATTTCTGAGGAGCTGCGCTGCACGGAAAGTGACTCTGACAGCGAAGAAGGGGATTTCTAGAGGTCCAAGGTGGAGGAAAAGCTGCTGCCCACAGTCCTCTGTGCTGCTGCACTGCTGCAGAGCCGTCCTCTTGGCAGCAGTGCAGCTGCTGGTGATGCAGTATGAGGTCTGTAGGTCAGGATGTCCAGAATCCAGTTTCCCGGTGTGGAACTGAGTTTTAAGAGAGGAGAGCTTCTGCACCAGGGTCTATGGAATGATGGTGTTGAAGGCTGAGGAGAAGTCCAAAAAGAGCAGAAGGATGTAGGAGTAATCATAAATGTAATGATCATTAAGTTATATCACATATTAGAGATTAAGATAACATTCTTTAGAACAGATTTTTTAGTCAAAGGTACGGTTATGTACAAATCATATTCAATTATGTGAACAATAATAATTAGAGCACATTGCCAGGCCTCAGAGAATCAGCTACAAAACCATAGGCTTTCAATGTCAATAATTAGTTATGACTGCAAAGACAGTGTTACAAAAATTTACGAATTACAGGTTTAATGACTTAAACTGAGTTAAAATATTTTTTTGCAATCTCAAGGACTGAGAAATGTTTGTGAGGATCTGTTTTTTTGTGTGTCTATTTAGTTCCTGTGTTGTCTTGTCTGCCCCTGATTGCTCCCAGCTGTGTCTCCTGTACCCTGATTACCCCTTGTGTATTTAATCCCACTTGTGCCCATTGCTCCTTGTCATGTGTTGGATGTTGGCCTGTGTCTCCCCAGTGCCTGTTTTGTGTCTTTCCAGTTGCTACCAGAGTCTGAGCTCCAAGCCTTATTGCTCACCTGTGCTGCCAGGACTCCTGTACACCTTGCTTTCATCATTAAATCACATTTTCACTGTAACCTGGGTCCGGCCGTGTCCATCCTCGCCACCAAACACCACTTCATGACAATGTTAAAAAATAAAAGTGATCACATATCCAGGCCTCGAGGCATTGTTAAAGACAAAAACATAACAATTAAAGATGTTTAAGAAAATACAACACAGGATTCTGTACTTATTCTTTGTCAGTCAAACTGGTTCTTACTTTATCAGATGCAAGGGAGGGTACAGTTGAGCATGAAAAAATATAAAGACAAATTAGTTATAATTTAAATATTTTGGAAACAGAATTATTTCAAAGAAAAAACATGAAAACAACTAACCTGAAATGACACCGTGATCTACCCTAATCAGAGAAGATCAGAGTGCTTCTATCTTTATCAAAAACAATCAGGGTAGAAGCATGTGCATCACTGTCTGCAGTTTCTTTTGGAATAGCTTGCCAAACTTTCTTTACATCATATTTCCATGGCTGGTCTTTTTGCCATTCTGGGTTAATCACAACATGAAGTGCCTAAACAACACAATCTAAAATAAGAAAAACTGGCAAAAAACAGTCTGGCAATTTGAAAGTAAAATTGATGACAAATGACTTAACAGCACAATCTCTGGTCTAAATTCACTTTCTGTTATGCAAAACCATAATTTTAATTATCCAGGGTGATTTACTTTCCATTTGATGCTTTAAAATCGGAGGATGAATGCTGATTGTGAACATTACAAATATTGAAGAAAAATGCCCAGCCAAGAAAATATACTGTATCACACTGTTATTTTACAGTAGTTTGCTGGCAGTCATCATTTTTGATTATAACAAAAAACACATCAAAAAACAGTATTCTACTGAACTTTACAATAACAGTGGGGAATGTTTGAAGTCCAAGTTGAACATCAGGTTTGTAAAATGTTCACTGGATGATTCTGGTGTTACTGATCATCACTGTAGATCATCTTTCTCTTTCCAACTGCATTGTACTGTGTTCATATGATTAACTTTTGTTCTGCATTAAGGACTTTTAATGTGAAAATCTTTGTGATTTTATCTATGAACCAGCTGGATGAATATTCCTTGACTTCCTAATTGTTCCTGGCTCCTGCAGAGTGGACCAGCAGAGCTTAGAGGTTCCCAGTTGTCCATCTACCCAGCATCATCAAACACACCTGGACTCCATATTTATGGTCTGTACATGAACTACAACTACTTTTCCATGGGTTCTGTTCATAGTCATTGCCATCCTGCACTGTGCAACAGTCCTCTGGTCTGTCTGTCCAACATCTATCTGGTGTTTGGCTCCATGATTTCAGTCTGATGTTTCCTTCATCTATTATTCTGTTCCAGCTGCTGGAGGACAACATTGTCACTTTTGTGAAGAATGAGCTGAAGAATATCCAGAAGTTTCTGAGATCAGATCACCAGGAATGTTCAGAGAACAGAGAGAGAATGATGAGGTGTTGGAACGTGATGATGAAGAGGAGGAGCAGAGTAGGAGGAGCAGAGAGGCAGTGATGAAGATCACAATGTACTTCCTAAAGAAAATGAATCTGGAGGAGCTTGCAGATCGTCTGCAGTGCAGTAAGAGGTTTTCTACAAAGATTTGGCCTGATAGATAAATCACACACTTATTGATGTCTGAAGTGATGGAAGAACATTTATTCCAGTCATCATCTTTGTTTGGTGAATGATTTTACTTTTTGTCTTCATTTAGAACATCCTACTGCAGTTTGTCAACATCAACTAAAATCTCGTCTGAAGAAGAAGTTCCAGTCTGTGTTTGAGGGGATCGCTAAAGCAGGAAGTCCAACCCTTCTGAACCAGATCTACACAGAGCTCTACATCACAGAGGGAGGGACTGGGGGGGTCAATGATGAACATGAGGTCAGACAGATTGAAACAGCATCCAGGAAACCAGGCAGACCAGAAACAACAATCAGACAAGAAGACATCTTTGAAGTTCCACCTGGAAGAGATGAACCAATCAGAACAGTGATGACGAAGGGAGTGGCTGGCATTGGGAAAACAGTCTTAACACAGAAGTTCACTCTGGACTGGGCTGAAGGCAAAGCCCACCAGAACATCCAGTTCATATTTCCATTCACCTTCAGAGAGCTGAATGTGCTGAAAGAGAAAAAGTTCAGCTTGGTGGAACTTGTTCATCACTTCTTCACTGAAACCAAAGAAATCAGCAGCTTTGATCACTTCCAGGTTCTGTTCATCTTTGATGGTCTGGATGAGAGTCGACTTCCTCTGGACTTCCACAACAAGGAGATCCTGACTGACGTTACAGAGTCCACCTCAGTGGATGTTCTGCTGACTAACCTCATCAAGGGGGAAACTGCTTCCCTCTGCTCTCCTCTGGATAACCACACGACCTGCTGCAGCCAATCAGATCCCTCCTGAGTGTGTTGGCATGGTGACAGAGGTCAGAGGGTTCAATGACCCACAGAAGGAGGAGTACTTCAGGAAGAGATTCAGAGATGAGGAGCAGGCCAGCAGGATCATCTCCCACATCAATAGATCTAGAAGCATCCAGATAATGTGCCACGTTCCAGTCTTCTGCTGGATCACTGCTACGGTTCTGGAGGATGTGTTGGAGACCAGAGAGGGAGGAGAGCTGCCCAACACCCTGACTGAGATGTACATCCACTTCCTGGTTGTTCAGACCAAAGTGATGAAGGTCAAGTATGATGGAGGAGCTGAGACAGATCCTCACTGGAGTCCAGAAAGCAGGAAGATGATTGAGTCTCTGGGAAAACTGGCTTTTGATCAGCTGCAGAAAGGAAACCTGATCTTCTATGAATCAGACCTGACAGAGTGTGGCATTGATATCAGATCAGCCTCAGTTTACTCAGGAGTGTTCACACAGATCTTTAGAGAGGAGAGAGGACTGTACCAGAACCAGGAGAAGGTGTTCTGCTTCATCCATCTGAGTGTTCAGGAGTTTCTGGCTGCTCTTCACGTCCATCTGACCTTCATCAACTCTGGGGTCAACCTGATGGAAGAAACACAAACATCTAAGAAGTCTTCATCATCTAATAAACCTGAACTAAATTCTCTCCACCAGAGAGCTGTTGACAAGGCCTTACAGAGTCCAAATGGACACCTTGACTTGTTCCTTCGCTTCCTCCTTGGTCTTTCACTGCAGACCAACCAGAGCCTCATACAAGGTCTGATGATACAGACAGGAAGTAGCTCACAGACCAATCAGGAAACAGTACAGTACATCAAGGAGAAGATCAGTGAAAATGTGTCTGCAGAGAAAAGCATCAATCTGTTCCACTGTCTGAATGAACTGAATGATCGTTCTCTGGTCCAGGAGATCCAACAGGCTCTTAGATCAGGAAGTCTCTCCACAGATAAACTGTCTCCTGCTCAGTGGTCAGCTCTGGCCTTCATCTTAGTGACATCAGGAGAAGATCTGGATGTGTTTGACCTGAAGAAATACTCTGCTTCAGAGGAGGTTCTTCTGAAGCTGCTGCCAGTGGTCAAAGCTTCAAATAAAGCTCTGTAAGGACGCAGATGGTTACTGCATTTATTTGTAATATAAATCTGTTATTTATGAGGTAAATATTGATCCATGATGTTTCACTTTATGTGTTGGTGCAAATGTCACCCAATAGCAGTCCAAAACTAAAAGAGAGACAAACTTCCTTCACGTCTTGGTTATGATGTTAAATATTTAGGCTGCAAGACTCCTCCTTTTCTAAATCGGAAACTGGATTAATTCAGTTCATGATAGAATTAAATAGTCCTCTTGCCAGTCTCCTTACTGAATATTTTTTTAACAAACTTTTCTCTCTGTCTCCTCAGACTGAGTGTGTGTAACCTCTCAGAGAGAAGCTGTGAAGCTCTGTCCTCAGTCCTCAGCTCCCAGTCCTCCAGTCTCAGGCAACTGGACTTGAGTAACAACAAGCTGCAGGATTCAGGAGTGAAGCTTCTCTCTGCTGGACTAAAGAGTCCAAATTGCAACCTGGAAACTCTCAGGTAATTTTTTCTCAATCCTGGTGAAATCCATTACCTGCTATCAGAAGTGATGTAAAGGTGGGGGTCGGGCTTTAACTGAAAGTGTAACTAAGAATGTTCTATGACTATTTCATATTAAGAGTTTAAGCACCCGCTTCTTGAATGTTTTCCTCTTTGACCAGTTCAGACCTTGGGCTCTACCTCAATGTTCTCATATTCTCATCATGTGATGAATTGTGTTTGCAGCTTATCAGGCTGTTTGGTCTCAGAGGAAGGCTGTGCTTCTCTGGCCTCAGCTCTGACCTCCAACCCCTCCCATCTGAAAGAGTTGGACCTGAGCTACAATCATCCAGGAGACTCAGGAGTGGAGCTGCTGTCGGTTGGACTGAAGGACCCACACTGGAGACTGGAAGCTCTCAGGTATGGAGGAACCTGCTGCAGAAGGAGAGAAGGTCTGATAGAGGAGGAAGAGGGAGAAATGTCTTTAGTCAGTCTGATGGAAAACATTTAGTTTGAAGTATATAGTTAGTTTGATAATTAAATATCTAGTTTACAACCATGGCATTATAAATAGATGAGTAATAGGGTGGAAATATTACTTGACATTTTGAACTTCCTTTTATCTGTCATGATAAGCTAAATAACTTAAGTTATTTCTGTTAATTTTGTTTGTTTAACTTTGCAAACAGCTGCCCATTTAAACTGTAGGAATCTTTCACATGGTGCTGAATGATTCTGGGAAACCAACCCATCTACTGGAACCACAATGACATGGTAGTCAGAGCAGCAGGGGGCCAAATATAGCTCCATGTGGAACCAAGAGGTTGGAGAGAGAAAATCAGTTCTATTTCATCCCTACTGACTGCCAGAGTGCGGTACTGAAAGCACTGAATGTTCCCTTCGGGCATGCGCAGTTCGAGTAATTATACCAACAGAGTCACACCTGTGACACCGGATGGCCACTCAGAAGCTATATAGCCTGGTGTCATCTTTTGCTCTGCTCCTTTTTTCTTCTCGCAAGCGGTTCGCTAACTTCCCCGTTGTCTGAAGCCCCTGTCTCTTGACCGGAGTTGTGGTTTTTGTCCGCCCTCCCAGGGCTGTAACGGGTCGATTCTGAGGATTAAGGAAGGTAAGTGAGTTGTTTGCTGGTGATGGTAGCGTCCGCGCCCCCTCTCCCGGCTCACGACTTTAGCTTTTTACCTACAGCTTCGTGCTGTTTTGTTTCGAACTGGTGACGGCAGCTTTTTCGCCCCTACTCCCAGTGTGAATAACTTCACTGCCGAAGATACGGCTAACGTAGTTAGCTTCTTTAGTTTGTTGGTGTTATACCTGGTGACGGCAGCGGTTTTCGCCCCCTCTCCCAGTATATTCCCTACTTTTGCATCCTTTTTTTCACCGGTCTGCGCTGCTATAATTACTGACGGCCGCGGTTTTCGCCCCCTCTCCCAACCAAGTGTGGTCTACTTCGTTTGCCGAAGTTGGAGACGGCTAACGTTGTTAGCCTTTTTTGGTTTGTTTGCAGCCTTCTTCCTCGGTCTGCTTAGTTATAAATGGTGACGGCAGCGTTTTCGCCCCCTCTCCCAATATCAACCTTTTTTGCAGCCTTTTCGTTGGTCTGCTCTCTTAATTGGTGACGGCAGCGTTTATCGCTCCTACTCCCAACTTAAGTTGCCATACAGCTAACGTTGTTCGCTTTTTTTGTTTATTGCTTTTATACCTGGCGACGGTAGCGGTTCTCGCCCCCTCTCCCAGTATCGGCCGCCTTGTGTCCGCAGCCTCTCTTGTTTTATCCGCTATAATTGGTGACTGCAGCGTTGTTCGCTCCTACTCCCAACTTAAGTTTCCATACAGCTAACGTTGTTAGCTTTTTTGGTTTATTGGTTTTATACCTGGTGACGGTAGCGGTTCTCGCCCCCTCTCCCAGTATCGGCTGCCTTGTGCTCGCAGCCTCTTTTCGTTTCTCTGCTGTAATTGGTGACGGCTGCTTTTGCGCCCCCTCCCGATTTTCGATAACTTTCTGTTCTTTAAGCCTTGTCGGCCTTCGACATGGATGGCTCTCGCAGCTGCATGGATTGTGGGGCTGCCCTGCAGGCAGAGGATGGCCACGACCTGTGCCCTACCTGCCTTGGACATGAGCACCTTTTGGAGGCGCTGTCTGAGAACCCCTGCATGAACTGCAGCTTTATGCCCCATGCAGTGAGGGTGGCCCGGTTGGCCCAGTTGTGCCCCCAGGAGGGCTCGGACCTTCCGCCCTCTGGGCAGGTGGTTCCCCCAAGCGTTCTAAGCGCTGTGGTGGGACCACAGCATCTGTGCCCCTCCCCCGGACGAAGCGGGCCAAACCTGACCAGGGCTTGTCCACAAGGGTGGAGCAGTTGTCAGCAGAGCTGGCAGAGATGAAGTCCTTGTTGCAGACACGGCAATCTGATCCCTCGCTCCCAGTGGTTGGGCTCTCTTCCCCACCAATGCCCGAGCTGGTTGTAGAGGATGACGTTATCTCTCTGGCTGCTTCCGCTTCTCATTTTAGAGATGAGGAGGAGGCAGGGTCCTCTCAAGCCTCTGAGGCTGGTTCATTTTCATCTCAGAGTGCGGTTGGAGAGGCCGGTGACGGTTCCATGCGGGAGGTCATGTCTATGGCACTGAAGCAGCTGCAGCTGGAACTCCCACAAGGAGAGGCATCCAGCTCCGGCAGTGCTTTTTTCAGACGTGGAAGGGCTCCTACTCCTTTTTCTGTGCCTCCATCAGAGGAGTACCTGAAGGAGTTACACGCCTGTTGGCGGGAACAGAGAGCGCTGTCGCGTCTCTCCTCAGATGGTCGTGTATTAGCTGCCATGCATGAGTCGGTGAAGGCCGGCCTGGACCGTATGCCAGCAATTGAACCAGCTGTTGCTTCACTGATTGTGTCACCAGATGAAGCCCTGCGTCCTGATGTCCGGTGCCTGCGGACTGAATGTCGGGTTACAGATGACCTCCTCTGTAAGGCGTACAATGCAGGAGCGCGTGCTGGCCGCCTTGGCAATTCTCTGGCGCACCTCATGTTTGCCCTGTCTGCATCTGTTCAGGACACTGGTGGTGCAAGTGCGGCGGTTGGTTATAGTGACGCAGCGCTGCAGGCCTTCGCGCTGATAACCAGAGAGCTTGGACGGGTCATGTCTTTCCTTGTCCAAGCTCGTAGACAGGTCTGGTTGGCACAGTCTCCTCTGACTGAAGCATGCCATAGGACCCTCAGGGGTGTCCCGGTTGTACCAGGGGAGCTGTTTTGATCAGCTGCCTTGGAGGCGCTGGAACGGACTGCTCAGGCACGTCAGACTAGCCAGCAGCTTTCCGGCCTTCGCAGGAGCATACCTGCCTTTCTCCAGCGTTCGGGCCGCCCTGCCACTACCCCCAGCGTTCAGCCACGACCTCAGACTGGTGGCAGACCTGTTGGTTCCTATCCCCATGATGTGCGGCAGAGACCGAGGAGGGACTTTCGTGAGCCAGTCTGCCGCCCTGTTACACAGACCCGGGCCTCAAATCCTGGACGCCCTCCCCCCAGAGCCCCCAGGGGCCGTGGGGATAGAAGATGATGCCACCGGGCCAGCCTTCGGACATTTTTCCCATCAGCAGCTGAATTTCTGGGCTGCTCATGCCGTAGATCCATGGGTGGTTGCCACCTTAACCAATGGCTACAGGCTCCAGTTCCGACGGCGGCCCCCCCTTTCACACCGGGTCAAGATGACTGTCATCACAGACCCGGTGAAATCTCAGGCACTAGACAAGGAGCTTTCCGCCCTCCTGGGCAAGGGGGCAATCGAGTCTGTAGATCCTCTGCGGCAACCCAGAGGCTACTACTTCACATACTTCCTTGTGGCCAAGAAGACCGGCGGTTTTCGCCCCATTTTAGATCTAAGGGGACTGAATCGGTACCTGAAGGTCCTTCCCTTCCACATGCTCACCATAACAGAGGTCCTTCAGACTATTGTGGCGGGAGATTGGTTTACATCAGTAGATCTGACAGACGCCTACTTTCACGTGCCTATTGCGGCAGAACATCGCCGTTTTCTCAGGTTCGCCTATCGGGGGCGCCATTGGCAATTCCGGGTGCTCCCATTCGGGCTCTCCCTTTCCCCGAGGGTGTTTACTCGATGCGTGAAAGCAGCCCTCTCTCCTCTACAGGCCTCCGGAGTCAGGATTCTGCCATACCTGGACGATTGGCTTCTTTGTGCTCCCTCTCAGGTAGCTACCTCTCGGGATACGTCCCAGCTTCTACTTCATGTGTCACTGTTAGGCCTCAAAGTCAACTTGGCAAAGAGTTGTCTTGTTCCATCTCAGACAATCACCTTTCTTGGGATGCATCTGGACTCTGCTACCATGATGGCCCGTCCATCTGTTCACAGGGTGGATGACATACTCCAGCTTGTCCGTCGATTCAGACTGGGCAGGGAGTTTCCCTACATCATCTTCCTGCGAATGCTGGGCAAACTGACATCAGTCACTCGTGTCGTGCCCTTAGGGCTGCTCCTTCTGCGTCCTTTGCATCGATGGCTCAACAGCTTTCGCCTAGAAGCCAGGCTGCACAGGCATCGCAGGCTAATGGTGACCAGGAGCTGCCTCCATGCCCTAGCTCCTTGGCGAGACGGGACCCTTTTGTCCAGTGGTGTTCCAATGGGGCTAGTAGTGTGTCGAAGGGAGGTGGTCACCACGGATGCCAGCCTCATGGGCTGGGGTGCCGTGTGGCAACACAGAGCTGTTCGAGGTCTCTGGGACCCAAGGGAGCGCACCGAACACATAAATGTGCTGGAGCTGCGGGCTGTGCACATGGCCCTCAGGTGCCTTCTGCCCCACCTAGAGGGAAGGCACGTGCTGATTCGGACAGACAACATCTCTGTTGTTTATCATATAAACCACCAAGGTCGCACCAGGTCAGCACATCTCTTGAAGGTGTCGAGGGATCTCCTGGAATGGGCGTTTCCCCGTCTGTGTACCCTGCGCGCAGCGTATCTGCCAGGATGGCAGAACCAGGTTGCCGACTCTCTATCCCGCCAGGCACCTGCTCCGGGAGAGTGGTCTCTTCACCGTGACGTAGTGCGCATAATCCAGAACCTCTTTGGGCAAGCAGAGGTAGATCTGTTCGCCACAGAGGAGTCGACTCATTGCCCCCTATGGTATTCCCTAACCGGGACGGCGGGTGCACTGGGCCAGGATGCACTGGCTCATCCATGGCCGCAGGTTCTCCTGTATGCCTTTCCACCTCTCTCACTGATTTGGCCGACTCTACGGAGGGTTCTCGAGCAGGGCCACAGAGTGTTGCTGGTAGCTCCGTTCTGGCCAGCGCGGCCGTGGTTCCCGCTGCTTTGGAGTATGTGTCACGGTACTCCATGGCGTCTTCCAGCAAGGAGGGATCTGCTGTCTCAGTTGGGGGGACAGATATGGCACCCCAACCCTCAACGTCTCCAGCTGTGGGCATGGCCCCTGGGAGGCTGACTGGGTGTTCAGACACCGTGAGACACACCGTATTGAGTGCTAGGGCTTCCTCCACTCGGCTGCAGTATGCTAACAGATGGCGCCTCTTTTCTCAGTGGTGCTCTGCCCACAATGAGAACCCGGTTTCCTGCTCGGTGCCCACTATTTTGGAGTTCCTCCAGTCTCTCCTTGATAAGGGCCGCTCTCCTTCGACCCTTAAAGTGTATGTTGCAGCAATTTCATGTCTTCACCGAACTGTTGACAACCGTACAGTGGGGCGCCATGAACTGGTTTCACTTTTTCTGCGTGGTGCTCGTAGGTTGTGCCAGCGGCCAGCCCCACGAGCCCCAGATTGGCATCTGCTGTTGGTTCTCACAGCTCTGTGCCACCCTCCATTCGAGCCTTTGGCACAAGCAGAACTCAAGAGGCTTTCCTGCAAGACTGCTTTCCTGATGGCTATCGTCTCAGCTAAGAGGGTCAGCGAGCTACATGCTCTTTCCGTCAGCCCTAGGTGTATCAGGTGGAATCCAGATGGCTCTGGTGTTACCCTGTGGCCTAATACTGCGTTTGTGCCTAAGGTGTTGTCTCCTTTTCACCGTAACCGGCCATTGCGGCTGGCTCGGTTTCCGCCTCAATCTGGTACAACTGAGAATGAGTCTGAGTTGTTGTGCCCAGTAAGAGCGTTGGAGGCATACATTGCAGCCACCGCCAATCTGAGACGCTCGGACCAGCTTTTCCTATGCTATGGGGGTCCAAGGTTAGGCTGTCCTCTTTCTAAACAGCGTCTGTCCCATTGGATTCTGAGTGTCATCTGCCACGCCTACGCTGCAGGTCACTGCTCCCTGCCAGTCGGTGTGAGAGCACATTCCACCAGGAGCGTCACCGCTTCCTGGGCTGCTTTGACAGGGGTTCCGCTGGAAGCTATATGTGCTGCTGCTTCATGGGCTTCCCCAACCACCTTCACCAGGTTCTACAGTGTCAATGTGGCTGCCCCTCATCCCCTGGGTCAGGTCCTTTTACAAGGTTCTGCTGGGCCTCCTCTGTGAGGTATGTGCTCAGGATTCCTTGTGACATCGTTGGCATTAGTCATTCAGTGCTTTCAGCACCGCCCTCTGGCGGTCAGTAGGGATGAAATAGAACGAAAGTTACGTATGTAACTACGGTTCTATGAATCCCGGATGACCGCCAGAGCTTCTCTGTCACTCAGAATCCTTGCTTTTGCGAGAAGATTCTGTAGGAGCAGAGCAAAGGATGACACCAGGCTATATAGCTTCTGAGTGGTCATCCGGTGTCACAGGTGTGTAATTACTCGAACTGCGCATGCCCGAAGGGAACATTCAGTGCTTTCAGCACCGCCCTCTGGCGGTCATCCGGGATTCATAGAACCGTAGTTACATACGTAACTTCCGTTTGAAACTGTTTCCTATCAGTTTCGGTTTGTCTCTCTGTTGTCACAAACGAGAGCATCATGGGCTGGGCGGGGCTTCCACTGATGGATCTACTGAGAAAATACAAGAAGCTGATTGGCTGATGGACAGGAAGTTAAAATATGCAGATAAATAACGTCATAAAGAAAATATTATTGGTGCAGAAGATAAACAGCAGGAAAAAAGGAACAATAGGAGGATGAGCAATATCTAGAAAAGATCGACATTTAGAGAAGCAAGTTGTGGACTTAATCAAGAATGTAATAACTAAATAAAAGTTAGATTAGAATATGTAGAAACTTTAATGCCTATGGAATTCAATGGAAGTGAATAAAGTGAAGATTGTAGAAACAGCAGAAGAATATTTTGAGGGTAAGAACTGATGATGTTTGGATAGTTTAAGAGAGACAAGAACAGATGTTGATCCAGGAAATGGATCAGTCCTTGATTTAACACTAGTGTCCAGGAAGATTTCAGCTTATTGTGAAATGAGATTTATTAGATGACTGATCCAAAGTTCTGTTGAATTTAATGAGAAAAATAAAAAAAGACAAAATCAGCACATCAAGAACTTCTGCAGTTAAGGGAGGATTACTTTCACAACCCGTTACTGCAGCTGCTGGATTCAGGATGCTGCTTCTACTTGGTCTCATTATAAATGTGTGCAGCGCCACCTGGTGGTGTTGGTTGGTAGAGGAAGTCCTGAAAGGTTGGAGGTGTTTGTCAGAGGTGTGTGATGATGGAAGCCTCCCCCCGTGTTTGTGAGTCTGAGCTCAGAGATGAAATCTTTGATTCTTGTTGAACTCTTTGTTGAATGTGATGCAGCTTCTCCTTTTTAATGTTTATATTTCTGGATATTACAGTGAGGCCACAGCAGGTTTTCAGCAGCAGTTGTTTAGTGTTTCATTCCTTCATCTGTGTGTGGGAGTGTGGATGGAACAGGTATCCAGGTGTTGTGTCAGAGTTTAGATTGATTGTATTTTAATGGTGATTATTATATCAGGTTGCGCTTCCAGAAATGTTTCCTTAGATTCCTGATGTCCTTTTAGGCTTCAGTGAGTTTCTTCAGGTTGTTACTGAGGGATTTCCTTTCTCCTCTCTGTTGGAGCTTTTCCTGTGTTTGGAGAAATGAGTTGTGCTGCAGCAGCACCAACTGTCCTTCCTACATCCACTGCAGCTTGCAATCCAAATGCTGGACTGTTCCTGTCTCAGTGGAGGACAATGTGTGTCTGAGAGACATGTAATGTCCATGTTTGCTGCTGAAAGAGACTGATGGTCTGACCCCCCTCCTCCTTTCAGGGTGGACCCTGCAGGAGTCCGATTCTTGACACCAGGTCTGAGGAAGTGTAAGTGTTTTTCTTCTGATTCATGACTACAAAGCAGCTCACATTCAACCATCTTCAAACTGTCACATCTCTCATTCAGGAGTCGTCATCAAAGTGTCAATAAATGATCAATAACTGCAGCTGGATTGTGTTTGTTCTCTCCATCAGATTCCTGTCAACTCACCATCGACACAAACACAGTGAGCAGAGCGATCCAACTGTCTGAAGACAACAGGAAGGTGACAAGTGTGGAGGAGCTACAGTCATATCCTGATCATCCAGACAGATTTGAGCTTCCACAGCTGCTGTGTAGAACTGGTTTGATTGGTCGCTGTTACTGGGAGGTTGAGTGGGGTGGTAGAGTTGATATATCAGTGAGTTACAGAAAAATTGGGAGGAAAAGAGACTGTAGGTTTGGATGGAATGATCATTCATGGAGGCTGAGCTGCTCTGATGTTGATGGTTACTCTGTCTGTCACAATAACACATCAACTCGTTTCTTCTCCTCCTCTGTTTCTCACAGAGTAGCAGTGTATGTGGACTGTCCTGCTGGCATTCTGTCCTTCTACAGAGTCTCCTCTGACTCACTGATCCTCCTCCACACCTTTTACACCACATTCACTGAACCTCCGGTTCCTGGATTTGGGTTCTGGTTCAGTCCTGGTTCCTCAGTGTTTCTTTGCTGATTTGAGTCTAAAGTTTCCTCCTGAGAAACTCTCACAGCTTATTATAGTTCAGTGTCTACATGTCTGTTTCATTCAGAAACATGTTTTCATGGATCCAGGATGTTCAGGATTATTCCAGGATAATTCCAGGACCCACATTTTCTTTTTTCTGTTTCCAGTCAAAGATTCATAATGAATCTCAGGATGTTGTTTCTCTTGATTTTTTTCTTTTCATTCCTCACTCAGATTTCTTTAACTTTACTGCTGTTTTTCTCAGTCATGGACATTTTCTGTTTTGTCAGCTCCATTTGGATTCAAATGTTCCTTTTGTATATTTATTGCAGTTACACTTCACGTTTTGTAGTGGACAATGAACAGTTTTTTTTGCCATTTTTTCAGTCTCTACTCAAATTTTCATAAATTCCTAAATTACATTAAAACATTCCCATCTTAAAACCAGTTGATGGATGTCAAATGATGGTGCTTTAAAGAATAAAATGGAGAAAATCTTAATTTTGTACAATCAGAACTTCAATCTGCAACTCAGAAACTGCAGAACATTTTTCACTTTGGAGAAAAAAAATCCCAGGAGTATTTGTAATATTTAGGAACATAAAAGTAAAAAAATGTTAGATTTATGATAAATAATATAAAAATATAACAAGTCATTATAATATGACGCATGCCAGCATCACTGCATCTGTCCAAATCATACTATGGCTGAATAAACATGATTTTATGTAGGTTACACACACTGAGCTTGAATTAATCACAGATTGAGTCCAACTTGACGTTACACGTTATTTAATGTATGCTTATCTCCATCACGTGATGGCTACACTATGAGGACAATGCAGCGTGTCAGTTTCTACAGCAGAACAGAGGAGGTTCTGGAGGAGACCAGGGTCCACATCTGAACTCAGAGTTCTCCTGAGCCTCAGCGGAGCTGCTGGGTTTGGTTCTGATCCGCCTCTGTTCTGGTGTCTGATCTTCAGATACAATCTGAACCGACCCATCAGAACTCAGTTGGTGGAGGATGAGGATGGGGCGCGGCGAGGAGGTGGAGGAAGATGCCGTAATTCATCTCTCTGCTGTGGAGACCTGAGTTAGTCTGACAGTGAAACGTTAATTATATGAAACGGCAGCCTTGAAATTACAGTAACACTATTACTGTTATTAAAATAATAAGGATATTAATGATAATAGTTTCATCAGTTGTTTCAGGTTGGCAAACAACATTTCTGCTGCATTTTTTTTAAACTATCTTTTCTCCAATGTTGAGGGTCAAGTGTTTGGTCGGAGACATCAGAATGTGAGATGCCGACAATTGCAGCCGGCCCCTCTCCTCTTCACGCTCATAGTTGGCATAGAGATCGTAGATGTTTCTGTTCATGTTCGTGTGACTGGGCGAAAATATTCATGGGGATCAACATTCAGTTGGGATGCAACGGGAACAAAACTGCTAGAATAAAAATGTATTTAGGTTATCATATGATTGTATGATAACAATCATTTGTAATTTGCGTTGGTGCAGGTTGCACCTTTTCCATTGTGCTCTTTTTATTTATGTGTAGAAAATATTTTGTTTGTTTGCAGGACTGTTCGTGCGGAGAAGGAGATAACTGCCCTCTTCCCCAAAGAGGAAGAGGTCAAGTTCAGTAACCTAGTTCAGTAACTTGGAACGCCCTAGTTACATGAGTCATGTAACTAGGGCGTTCCTTAAACTTAATAAAACTGCAGGGTGCGCAGAGAAAACTTCAGAACATGGGTAGAAACCTGTAACTGTGTTTCTCTGTTCTCCCTGCAGGTATGAAACTGATTTCTTGACTCTTGTTGTCCTTGTGTCTTTGTGAATGTTTTAGGTACTTATACCTGACACTGAGGTAACACTGAACAATAAATTGTTGGGTAAATAGTTTGAAAAAGAGGAGATATTATAGACATGCTAACCTAAATGGCTGCAAATGCAACCACTGGTGAAAATGAATCAAACTCATGTAACATAGTGTCATGTTTCCCCTCTCTGCAACACTTTGAGTCACCAAGCTTTATCCTTTTTTTAAACCCTTGCTGTTTGATCAGCTTGATTTCAGAAGAACTGATGACATTTTTATTGCAGAAACATAAAATTGACTCTTTACATCTTCTAAGACGACTAGAAGAAGACTCACTATGTACGCTGAGGGCGATGAGTTCAGCCAAAAGTAAAATATTCAGGATTCCCAAAGATACAACCACACCGAGGCAGAGCCTCTTTGGAGCGGCTCGGACCTTAACAAGAACCTTAACCGTAGCAAAATTAATTAAACACATACTAGATTCTCTGTAATTTCATTCTTACCTGTGTGATGAGATGCAGTTTGTCCAACAGGTTCCATTTATTTAACCTTTATTTTACCAGGAAGTCCCTTGAGATAAAATCTCTTTTTCGAGGGAGACCTGGCCAAGAGGCAGCAGTACAATAAGACATATATAAACACATAAAAACAACATAATAAAATCAATCATAAACTAGACTTTAGAATAACAGTTACAATTCTCTGTGCAAGTGGTTTTCAATAGTGATTTAAAATGCTGTAGCGGAATAAGAGTCTGTAATTGCAGGGAGTTTTGAATATTGTGCCACGACCATGGTGCTGCATAGGAAAATTATGTTTTGCTAAGGTTTGTGTTGATCCTGGGAATAGTGAAAAGAACACGACTTGAAGAGCGTGAGTTGTAACCACTGTTAGCTACAGATATGCGGTGACACAGGTATGGAGGGAGTTTACCCAGGATGGCCTTGTAAATAAAAGTGAGCCAATGATGTTGTCTTCTGAGGCTTAGGGAGGGCCATGAAACCAGAGCATACAGTTCACAATGATGAGTCCTGAAGGCAGAGTTGGTGATGAAACGTAAAGCACTGTGATAAACTATGTCCAGCATTCATATATATGATGTCTCCATAGTCCAGAACAGGAAGGAAGGTGGTCTGAACAAGTCTTTTCCTCACTGAGGCAATCAAAGAGGATTTTTGTCTGTAGTAAAAGCTGAGCAGGGCTTTCAGCTTTTTTAACATATTATTCAAATGTGTTGTGAAAGACAATTTGTCGTCTATCCAGATACCCAGGTACTTATAACAGGACACAATCTCAATTGCTTCTCCACTTAAGGTCTTAATGCCGTGATGCTGTGAGTTTTGGGAGCGAGCTTTAGAGAATGTCATAAATTTTGTCTTTTTTACATTTAGGACCATCGGCGTCGCCAGACCCCATTTACTGGGGCACGTGCCCCAGTATAAATGAGCTGTGCCCCAGTATAAATCTCATGAATATTTGCAACAGTATTACATTTTTTTAATGCATCAATTTAGATATTTCCAACGGAAGGTTGGAAATCAGTTGTTGGTAACTCCAAATTGAGGATGAATTAGCGCCCCCACGTCAGCGCATGTCACTGCATGAACTGTAGGTAAATTAACGCGCTGCTCTCAACTGAGTTGGATGGGACACTGTACGGCCGCGATGCATTTTTAGTTCTGGTAACGTTTCTTACCTGTGAATTTTATTATTTTCCCAGTGAAACCACATGATTTATAGGCTACTAACTGAAAATTACTGCATTGGTTTGTAGATGGATATCAGGAAATTGCTCACACGAAGCAGAGACAGGGAAGCAGTAAAACAAGATGAGAGAGAGGGAGGTAAGGTCCCGTAATGAATTAGTGATTTAATGTAACCAGTTACATTAGGAACGTTATAAGCAATATGATAGATATTTACATAATTATAGATTTGCGGTTTTTTTATGTTTGCTGTAGAGAATGAGAATGCAGGTGCTGGAGTAGGAAAGGGAGGAGGAGGCGAGACTGACAGGCAAGAGACAGGAGAGACAGGACCATGAAGGTGATGAGGATGCAACAACCAGCTTCCACAAACAAGAAGGGGACATTAGTGACTTAGGGGGAAAGCATGATGGTCCAAAACAAGTGAAGTTGTCCCACCATCCCCAGCACAAATTTGGAGTAAAAAAACGTTAATTTAATTCAAAATGGTTTGAGCTTTTCCTAGTTAAAAAAGAAAGCCTTGTTATCAAGGATATGCAGTGTGTTTTCAACTTGCTTGATAGCATCATATTCCCAACACTAACGCAGGTCATCCAGATCTCCCTCACCATCCCAGTCTACAGATGGAGTAGTGAAAGGTCATTCAGTGTGTTGAGAAGGCTCTCACACTTGGCCGAGGTGCACAATGGGACAAGATAGGCTCCATCATCTGGCTATTTTATCAGTTGAAAAGGAAGAACTTTCTAAGCTGAGTCACAAGTGATTGACCGCTTTGCAAAAATGATAAATAGGAGGTACACTTTAATGCTCAAAAAATAAAAGGAAAACTTGGCTCAGGATGAGTTAAACTTTCCCCCGAACTAAAACTCTGTAACCTAGGAATTAATGATTACTTCAGAATGTGTATAAGGAAACTTTTTATTTGTCAAAGTTGTTGATGTCTTATTTTTTATAGCTGCAATGTTGAAAATTTTCATGTCTGTTAAAACAAATATGCTCTTACACTCACCAATATCTCAACTGGTAATTTTGGTAGGAATGTATCAGGGTTGGGCAGTGTGCTTATCTGTATTTATGTATGGAAGGAGGGGCAAATGCACTAGGGGGCCAGTGCCCCAGTAAAGCTTTGTGCCTAGCAACGCCCCTGTTTAGGACCAACTTCAGCTGATTTACGGAGACCTGAAGTTGATGGAAAGCAGCCTGAAGATCATTCAAGGCATTGTTAACTGAAGAGGCAATTGAATATATTATGGTGTCATCAGCATAGAGGTGAAATTTAACAGATTTCAAGTTATTTCCAATGTCATTTATAAAAATAATGAACAGGGCAGGTGCCAAAATTGAACCTTGAGGAACTCCCTTAGTCACTTCCAAAAAGTCAGATTTAAGTCCGTCCACGTAGATGCATTGTGTTCTGTCTGAGAGATAGTTTTTAAACCACTTGACAGAGTCAAATGCCTTAGACAAATCCACGAAAAGGGCGGCACAATGATGTTTTTTGTCTAAGGCATTTATTATATAATTTAAAACAGACACAGCAGCTGTTATGGTACTGTGACCTGCTCTGAAGCCTGACTGAGTTTCACACAGGAGGTTGTTGACTGTAAGGAACTGTTTTAGTTGGGAGTTGACTTGAGATTCAAGAATTTTAGCAAGTACTGACAGGTTTGATATTGGTCTATAGTTATCCAGGTCTGTTGGCTCCCCTCCTTTTAGTAGAGGTAAAACGTAAGCAGCTTTCCAAATTTTTGGAATACAGTTTAATTGTATACTTAGATTAAAAATGTGAGCAATAGGCTCTGCAATAAACTCTGCCGCCAACTTCAGGAGATAAGGGTCTAATCCATCAAGCCCAGGGGACTTCTTATAGCCTGGGTGCCAGTCCGAACTTAGTCCCGCCCACAAGGTTTGAGTTCGGGGAAGTTCGGTCTGGCTCTGCTCCATAGTAGCGCGAGTATTATCGCCCACTGTCAGGCGATCCAATCAAATTGTCAGGGCGGGCTTTATACGATGATGGACAGATGATCAAGAGTAACGTAATCAACCACGTGACCAAAGCGCGCTTGGGCGACAACAATAATGGCTGCCGCTGGAGAGTTTGGGTGAGTAGATTCTGCTATTAGGTCTGTTCTAGAAGATATCGACAGCAAATTAATTTTAAAAGAGGAACAGAGAAACGCGATCAAGGCTCATCTTCTTATTCTAGGCGTGAAACTGCACGCTTTGATTTTTGTGGACAACTATACCTCGCTTAACATACAACACTCCGTTGCTCTTATTGGTTCTGTATCTATCCAATTGAGTGCAGAGGCATTTTTTTTCCTGGTTCGTTCGAAACACGCCCCATAATCACAGCTCTATGGAGCAGTATCAGACTCATATTCTGACTAGAATTGAGTCGGACTACGTCAGGCTAGACTTTTTATGGTCTATGGTCATAAGTGCATTCTTAGTTGCATCAATAGAAATGGGTTGTAGGACAAATTTGGATTGAGGAGTTGCTGATGGAGAGGATAATCAGTGCTGTCTAAGTTTACAGATACTGGATCAGAAAGAGAGGTAACAGGACCAGAGCTAGTTGAGACAAAGTGTTCATTAAACTGCTTAGCTATATTCTGTTTGTCGTGTATAACAACTGAGTCTACTATGATGCTTTCTGGCAGATGTAACTTAGTCTGTGAACCTGATAAAGATTTGATCTGCTTCCAGAATTTTGTTGGATTGGCAAGGTTTTCTGAAATGGACTTCAAATAAAATTCTGATTTTGTTTTCCTAGTCTGAAGTGTGCATTTGTTTCTTAGAGCTCTAAATTTGATTCAGTCTGAGGAGGAATTTGTAAGTCTTGCTTTGGCCCAAGCAGAATTTCTTTCTCGGATCATATTCAGGAGCTCATCCGTGACCCAGGGATTATCCCTACCAGAGATTCTAAATTTCTTTATGGGGGCATGTTTATTGCAAATTTCCAAAAAAGTGCTCTGGAAGTATAGCCAGGCAGTCTCAACATCTTGTATTAAACTAACCCGACCAATACTACTGTTGTATAAATCATGGAAAAAAGCTTGTGTATCAAATCTCTTAAAGTGCCTTTTGAAAATATAGCGGGATTTGGTTTTGGTAGTTTTGGGTCTCTCACAACAGCAATGGCACAATGATCACTGACATCGTTGCAAAAAACCGCTGTGGACATGTATTTATGGGGCTTATTGGTTAGAATCACATCCAGTAATGAAGACTTGCTGTGATCTATTGAGTTTAACCTTGTCAGGCTATCTATAAGTTGTGTAAGATTAAGTTTATCACATACATTCTTGACGTTAGCTGAGGCTGGAGAGACCCAGTTCCAGTTAAGGTCACCCATAAGTAGAAGTTCAGTATCACAGAGACTATGTAAGACATCTGAGAGGGATGATAGTGCTTCTGATTTGGCGGAAGGTGGTCTATAACAGCCCACTAGGGTAAACTGAAGCGTTACAGTCAGATTCACTTTAATTGCTTGTAATTTGAGTTGTTTTGGTTTAGTTACGGCCAGTGATAAAGAAGAGCACAATTTAGTTTTGATGTAAATAGCTACACCACCTCCCTTGCCAATTCTATCAGCTCTATACACATTGTAACCATCCAAAGCAATAACATTATCTGGTACAGATTTTTTGAGCCATGTTTCACTTAGAACCAAAATGTCAGGATCCGTTGTGAGTAACCACAGTTTTATCAAGTCCAATTTAGGCAGTAGACTTCTTACATTGAAGTGAATAAGGCCCAATCCTGATCTACATTTAAAGGCTTCAGGAATGATATTATGAATGGGACCAGGATTTGGTTGCACATTGCCTGATAACAAAAGGAGCAGCAAAATGACACATTTTAAATTGTGCCAGCGCTTCCAGATAGCAGATTTGGTACCTTTGGGAGGGGACGCTAAAATAACTCTGTTGGTAGTATATTGGTCTTGAAGTTTTTGTAGCTGGAAGAGGTAAGTTTGTTCAGGCATGAGAAGAGATTCTTCCTTATAGAAAAAAGCCTCTCTGGTTACAGAATATCACAGGATATTTAGTGGATCATGTTGTATGCAATCATGCTTCACTGTGTACTCCAAAGTACCAGGAAGGGACAAAAACCATAACAAAACTAGCAGGAGCATTGTAGAGAAATTGGACTGAGAGAGAGAGAGATGTAGATGTAATACTTTGAGGATGCAGCAGGAGCAGAGGCCCAGCAGAGATCCAGGATGGAGGAGCAGTTAGCAGCCAAGCAGTGCAGGTAGTGCAGGTAGTGCAGGCAGTGCAGGTAGTGCAGGCCCAGGATGGAGGAGCGGCTAGCAGCCAGGTAGTGCAGGCCCAGGATGGAGGAGCGGCTAGCAGCCAGGTAGTGCAGGCCCAGGATGGAGGAGCGGCTAGCAGCCAGGTAGTACAGGCCCAGGATGGAGGAGCGGCTAGCAGCCAGGTAGTACAGGCCCAGGATGGAGGAGCGGCTAGCAGCCAGGTAGTGCAGGCCCAGGATGGAGGAGCGGCTAGCAGCCAGGTAGTACAGGCCCAGGATGGAGGAGCGGCTAGCAGCCAGGTAGTGCAGGCCCAGGATGGAGGAGCGGCTAGCAGCCAGGTAGTGCAGGCCCAGGATGGAGGAGCGGCTAGCAGTCAGGTAGTGCAGGCCCAGGATGGAGGAGCGGCTAGCAGCCAGGTAGTGCAGGCCCAGGATGGAGGAGCGGCTAGCAGCCAGGTAGTGCAGGCCCAGGATGGAGGAGCGGCTAGCAGCCAGGTAGTACAGGGCCAGGCCCAGGCTAGGGAGGCGGCTGAAAGGCTGGCAGTAGTATTGTCCCGTGCCAAGAGTCAAAGAATTCCAATTGTTTTAACTGTAATAATAAAGTCTACCAAGGTTTAATCTAAACAGCTAAAATCAATTTAATTCCTCTATTGAAAAAAAGGTAAATTAATCAAACAGTTTTCTTCTTTATTCATCGTCTCCTCTTGCTCTAATAAGTCAAACAGCAACAAACCAGATGAAGCTACCGTCACAATTAAAAAGCAGAGAGAAGATAAAGTAATGGGTTGAACTAACAAATACTGCAGAATGGGAAACTAAAGATAGAATGAAGCAGAATGATGAAAAGTGGTCCCTATGTCTTCCAGCAGCCTAAACATATAGCAGCATAAATGTAGAAAATAGCTCAGGATAAACTAACTATTTGGGATGAGGTATGAGAAAGGTAGAGCAGCGACCAAGCAAACATCAATGTTTTAACTATTAGCTTTATCAATAAGGAAAGTTTGAAGCCTAGCATTAAAGTCACAGTGTCTGTCTTATGATTTTTTTTTTTTTCAGAAATAAAATAAAAGTTGTATAAATGTGCTTTGTATCTACTTCAGGTGTATTATACTTCAGACAATCTGTCACTCTATTCTAATAATTTTGTTTACATTTCAGACCATGGAGTCAAAAATGTTGGCATGAGGCTGTGGGAAAGGAAGTTTGCTGTCAGGGAAAAGTATTCATAATCGAGGTATTTTAATCTTTTATAAAAGTTTTATCAGATAATTATAATTTTCTGATAAAACTTTTTCTCATCCTTTGTTTCATGAGTAAAAGTTGGTGTGTGGAGGGAGGGAGGGATGGATGGATGGATGGTGTTTCAACACAAATGTAAAATGTAATTCTGGAATCTGATTTTCCTAGTTCTTTTTTATAGTCAGACATTTTAAAGGGTCTTTCTGATCCAGCGGGCATCTCTAGGCTAACTTATGCTGCTCAGGCTTTAGATCTTGATAAAGGCACTGAAAAGGACATTTATACAGACAGAGGCTGAGACTCCATTCCTCTCCTTCTCTGACTCCCATGGACTCTTCTGTTGGCAAAATATGTCTGACCTCGTCTCTTTGTAAGAACAATAAGTCAATCAGATCCCTCTTTCAGAGAGAGGTGGCGTCTGTTCCTGCTGTTGTTCCATATTGGAACCGATTTGTGACAGATTTGTCCTGGAAACATACTTGGCTGTTATTTGTAGAATGTATATATCTATACATAGATATGCACACATGACGCTCCCCAACGCACATGTCAATCTGTTTGTCTTTTCTCCTGATTATATTTATTATTTGTAACATATCCCCAGGCATATTTGTTTATTTATTTGTTTTATATTTTATTGTTGACTTTAAATGTAAAAAAAAAAAAAAAAAAATCGAGGTTAACCCGGATGTAGATGTAGGTGCGCATGCGCACTGAGCTGCTGGCAGGGATCGGGTAGCATTAGCAGCATTAGCTTAGCTTGTGTGTGGAGTCATTGTAGAGAGGCTGATAATCTGGGAGTGTTTGCAGTGAGAATGTCTTCAGTCCAGCTTCAAGGAGAGTTTATCACCGAGCAGTTAACTCCTGCTGAAGAAACATTCACGGAGTTTAAAGGGAGTTTGGTCAATTCGGAGGAAAAGATGGACGATCAACATCTACTGCTGGATTTCACCAGGATCCCCCAGATCATCTTACACCGGATAGGTAGGAAACACCTGATAGAAACGATTCCCTGATGATGCACACTGTGGATTTTAGCCTCATCTGATTGGAAAACTGCTTAGAGGAGATCAACATGCTAAGCTAAAGCTAACTTTCGGTCGGCGGCCATCTTACTGCGGTCAGCTCGCTCACTTCCAGCATTGGGTTTTAATGACTGCGGTCAAGTTAGTAATTTTCTCCGGTTAAACCTCTTCTTCGCTCCGAGTTCACTGCAATCACAGAAAGCCGTCTCTACCATAGAGATAATTTTAGAGTAGACCCCGCATTGACTGTCTCTGCGCAGACATTACGGGCGCCATCTTGGGGAGGTCATCCTGCTGCCCTAACCTGCTGCTTTAAAGGAATAGTAGACCCCAAACATGATTAGCCTTCATTTTCTACTCACCCCCATGCTGAACAACACTCTGGAGTACTTTTTTGATATCTCAAATGCATCTGGAGATCTGGGAGGCTTCTTGCTGTCTGCTGACATTCAAATAATGGAGGTCTATGGCGCCCGAGGCAGAAAGGTCCATAAAAGTCCACAAAAAACCTGTCAATATTCCTCCATACTGCTCGTCCAATGTATTCCAAGTGTCCTGAGTGGGTAGCGTCCAGAATTTACTCGAAACGAAGTCATTTAGAATGTTTTTAGAGCATAAACAGTAGTGTATAGGATTTCCTGAAAGCGCGTTCACGAGTCTACGGAAACCGCGGCAGACCAAACCAGACGAAAGTGCGCATTCAGCTCGGCAAAGAACTCATGCTCTTCCTCAACACTGAAGTCCTCAGACATTTTTCTTTCGTTGTTTCTTTCTTTGCACAGGTAAACAGCACATTTCTTCTTCTACGCTTGCATTATCGGCAGAGCAGACGCTGAATGCGCACTTTCATCTGGTTTGGTCTGCCGCGGTTTCCGTAGACTCGTGAAAGTTTCATAAAAGTCCAATTGTATTTGTTAAGCAAAAAGCTGTAAAGAAAAAATTAGGGCTGCAACAACGAATCGATAAAAATCGACTTTTAAAAGCGTTGGCAACTAATTTCATCATCGATTAGTTGTGTCGCGTGATTAATGCGTCATCCGCCACCATCATCACTGCCACTTGACTGAAGCGGGGGAAGAAAAAAAAATACGGCAGAGCGAGCCAGCGCTGCAGGTGTAGGGTTGTCAACTCAGCGACTTTGTCGCTATATTTAGCGACTTTTCAGACTCCTCCAGCAACTATTTTTCAAAAAAGCGACTAGTGACAAATCTGGCGACTTTTTACGGTGTCACTGGCGGCTTTTGGAGACTCTTACGTGAAAGCATGTATCGTTCCTACTCTGGTCCTTTAACATGGCACGGAAGCACCACTGTTATGACGCAGCACCTGAAAAGGAAACACGATGGAGCCTTCAATGGCAGTGAAGAGAGCTGATCAGCAGGATGAGCGGCCATGTTTGTTTGGTTTTAAAGTGGGGAAACGTAACGTTAGTTTCTCAGGTAGCTCATCTGATGCTTTCCTTACCGTGTTAGCAGGTTACAGACAGAAATAAGGTTGGCTGCTTATTTTACTTTTAATTTCATTTGAATTAGCTTAAGCAGCATTTATATTTTCTTTGTAAATAAATTAACTTGCAAATTATGAGGGCAAGGCTTTTAAAATTTAAATCTTCTGGCAAAGATAAAGTAAAGAAGATCCTGCAATTTATGGAAGTAAAGCAGAATAAAATCCAGCAAGATCAGTAATATGTCAATTAATTATCTGCCACATTCCCATGTAAATATCTGTCTTTGGAGGATGTGTTTTTTAGCACCCCTAGTTCTCTCATTTTTATTCCAAATACAATTTATAATTTGAATCACAGGGCTATTTTTATCTCTATGGTTCAGTATTTTCTCAAGTAGCAACTTTAACTGCTATACTTTCCTGTCTTAAAAGGCAGAACTCTTCTAGTCTAATAAAACTCATTTGTTGAAATGGGGGGCCTATTGTTTGAACCCCTTAGGGGCTTTAAAAAACAAAAATGTCTTTTTTTGCGCTTTATGAAACAAAGTACCCTATATTTTGTGGATGTACAGCTACATTTCTCATGTAAGTTTGCGTAGTTTTAACACAAACATTTATTTTTCATATTGCACCAGTAAAGTTAATGAGCAACCTGTACTTGTGTGCTTGTTTGTTCTGTCTAAAATGTTTATTTTGGAATAAAGAGGTTAATATAAAAAATATTTTTTGTCCGATTCATCGATTAATCTAAAAAGAAATCGGCCGATTCATCGATTTTTTTTTTTTTTTTTAAATAATCGTTAGTTGCAGCCCTAGAAAAACTAAGTAAAGCATAAAGCAGTACAGATATAACACGGGCAAAAATACCATTCACATAATATAAAAATATAAAAATGAAAATACTCTACTGTACAGCGTTTTTAAAAATATAAATACTGTGCATGCAAAGAATAGATAAAAAATATACAGCTGTGGACATTTTTATTTTTATAGTAGATATACACACACATTCACATATATATATACAGGTGCTGGTCATAAAATTAGAATATCATGAAAAAGTAGATTGATTTCAGTAATTCCATTTAAAAAGTGAAACTTGTATATTATATTCATACATTACATACAAACCAATATATTTCAGATGTTTATTTTGTTTAATTTTGATGATTACAAATGACAACAAATGAAAATCTCAAATTCATCATATCAGAAAATTAGAATATTGTGAAAAGGTTCAAAATTGATGGCCCCTGGTGCCACACTCTAATCAGCTAATTAACTCAAACCACCTGCAAAAGCCTTTAAATGGTCTTTCAGTCTAGTTCTATAGGCTACACAATCATGGGGAAGACTGCTGACTTGACAGTTGTCCAAAAGACGACCATCGACACCTTGCACAAGGAGGGCAAGACACAAAAGGTCATCGCTAAAGAGGCTGGCTGTTCACAGAGCTCAGTGTCCAAGCACATTAATAGAGAGGCGAAGGAAAGGAAAAGATGTGGTCGAAAAAAGTGTACAAGCAAGAGAGATAACCGCACCCTGGAGAGGATTGTGAAACAAAACCCATTCAAAAATGTGGGGGAGATTCACAAAGAGTGGACTGCAGCTGGAGTGAGTGCTTCAAGAACCACCACACACAGACGTATGAAAGACATGGGTTTCTGCTGTCGCATTCCTTGTGTCAAGCCACTCTTGAACCACAGACAGCGTCAGAAGCGTCTTGCCTGGGCTAAAGAGAAACAGGACTGGACTGCTGGTGAGTGGTCCAAAGTCATGTTCTCTGATGAAAGTAAATTTTGCATTTCCTTTGGAGGAAAAGAAGAGAGGCACTTCATCCACGTTGCTTGAAGTCCAGTGTAAAGTTTCCACAGTCAGTGATGGTTTGGGGTGCCATGTCATCTGCTGGTGTTGGTCCATTGTGTTTTCTGAGGTCCAGGGTCAACGCAGCCACATACCAGGAAGTTTTAGAGCACTTCATGCTTCCTGCAGCTGACCAACTTTTTGGAGATGCAGATTTCATTTTCCAACAGGACTTGGCACCTGCACACAGTGCCAAAGCTACCAGTACCTGGTTGAAGGACCATGGTATCCCTGTTCTTAATTGGCCAGCAAACTCTCCTGACCTTAACCCCATAGAAAATCTATGGGGTATTGTGAAGAAGAAGATGCAATACACCAGACCCAACAATTCAGAAGAGCTAAAAGCCACTATTAGAGCAACCTGGGCTATCATAACACCTGAGCAGTGCCACAGACTGATCGACTCCATGCCACGCCGCATTGCTGCAGTAATACAGGCCAAAGGAGGCCCAACTAAATACTGAGTGCTGTACATGCTCATACTTTTCATGTTCATACTTTTCAGTTGGCCAACATTTCTATAAATCCTTTGTTTTTATTGGTCTTCAGTAATATTCTAATTTTCTGATATGATGAATTTGAGATTTTCATTTGTTGTCATTTGTAATCATCAAAATTAAACAAAATAAACATCTGAAATATATGAGTTTGTATTTAATGTATGAATATAATATACAAGTTTCACTTTTTAAATGGAATTACTGAAATCAATCTACTTTTTCATGTTATTCTAATTTTATGACCAGCACCTGTATATATATATATATATATATATATATATATATATATATATATTTTAGTGCTGTCAAAATTATCGCGTTATTAACGCGTTAACGCGAGGCCATTTTAACGCCGATAATTTTTTTAACGTGAGATTAACGCTATGTGCTTTTATGGTACAATTTTCCAAGTACATCCCGCTGCAGCCTGCGAGAAGGCGGGGCTTTTTTCCCCCAGTGTATGCATTTCTCATAGGCTTCGAGAGCCTATGAGAAATGATTTCAGCAAAGAAACAAAGCAGTGAAAATTAGTTCAAGTTAAGTTGATTAAAATCTATTGTGTTCCTCCTTAACACATTACACTGATCAGAGCTGTCGACCTCCCCAAGATGGCGCCAATGTGGAGTCTACTCTTCTATTATGTCTGTGACTGTCACTGTGAAGTTGAGTAAATTGTTTGAACGGACATGAAAATAGTTTCTGCTTTTAAGCAGCATGATTGAAGAAGAAGAAATGAAGGTTAATAATTTCCCAGTAAAGGAAACATCTCCCACTATCCTCCATTCTCTGTAAATCAGTCTAACATCAGTCTGCAAAGATCCTGGTCTGTCAGCAGATCCCAAATCTCTCTCATTCACAGTATTATCATAGTGTTTGCTGCAGAAATTGAGCTTTAGATATGAGACCATAACAGGCTGTTTCTGAACTGGTTTCAGCTGCACCATGTGAACAAGGAGGTTTCAGCATCATCAACGTCCCCTAACCCCCACCACGGTAGTTTGATATCCAATCAGAAAGGACCAGAAACGTTTCTAAGCTAGAAACAGCATAAAGGTTGGAAATCAGCTTTTCCTCTAGAACCGACTGTTTATGCAGCCTGTAGAACAACAGGCAGAAATAGGGAAACAATCAGATAATATCATAACACAGATGTTAGGAGAGATTAGGTGGCTGCATGGTTGGCTGATTAAAACCAACTAACAGGTCAGAATAAATGTCTTCATTTCAGGCCTCAGATCTATCAAACACGTGTTTGATGGATGTGAATAATGGGAAATATTGTGGGAAACTTAAGTTTTGAAGTTGGGATCCAGGTGGATCTGGAAGAATATGGACTGTAAAACACATAAATTAGGATTACAATAAAGTTACCTGTGATATCATATTTCCTTCTGTTTGTCAATGGAGCCACATTATTTAGTTTGATTCCAGAGAAACGTATGAATGTTTTTAAATTTACAGGCAATTTGAAAGTACTTTGAATTACTTTCTACTGTGAGCCTTTATACTGCATGCTTCACTGGCACAATGTGAAAGGGAAAAGAATTATGACCTCATTAGAAATGTTTAGTAGTAAGGAAATGTGTGTCTATTCATACTAATCCACTGCGCCCAAAACAAGAAAAATAAACCAATCTAAAAAAAACAGATGCTGTGTTTAACTATTATTTTAGCCAATATACAGGTAAAAATGGCTCATTGTTGCACCTACCTGTGACAGTAAATAACTCAAGGAGCTCAAGAAGTAATAAAATGTTAACTAGCTAAATGATGCATGCAGTATATATTATAGCCCTTCCTTGTCATGCTCATCCTAGTGACGGTTGGCATTTGGTGTCATTTTCTGTTTCTTCAAACTCTAAAATCCTTGCAACAAACTAAATGATAGTAAAAGTAAAATGCTTTTTTAAACCAAACCAAGATGTTCCTCTTATATTTGGCGAATTTATGTTAGAATATTTTGCACAAATATAAGATAAGATAGGATAATCCTTTATTTGTCCCACAGTGGGGAAATTGCAGCGTTGCATCACAGTGAACAGTACAGTAGGAAAAAAGAAAGAATACAAAATATAAAAAAATATTAAAAATATATAAAAAATATACATTAAGTATATACAGACAAGGCCATCACACTTGGTGTGAACAGTTAAATGGCTAAGGCTAAGGTTACAAACACTGGTATAAAGTGACAACAGTAAAGTTCTGTGCAACTGATTGATTGTATTAAATTATTGCAGAGTTAAATAAATATGAGTGAAGTATACAATAGATATGCAATAATAACAGGTAAAGTGACGGTGGACATATGGTTGATACGGAGCTAGCATTGTTGGTTGTACAGTCTGACAGCAGCAGGAAGAAAGGATCTTTCACTGAAGCTGCTCTCCAGAGCAGAGAGAGTGTCCTTCAGGGGGTGGTCCTCATGGTCCAGCATAGACATGAGTTTGGACAGGGCCCTCCTGTCCCCTACCTGCTGTACAGAGTCCAGAGGACAGCCCAGGACTGAGCTGGACCTCTTGATGATCTTGTCCAGTCTTTTCCTGTCCCTCTCAGTGATGCTGTTGCCCCATCAGGCTACACTGTACAGGATGGCTGATGCCACCACAGAGTGGTAGAAGGTCTTCAGGAGTGGCCCTCTCACCCCAAAAGACCTGAGATTTGGGTAGAGCCGGCTCTGGCCCTTCCTGTACAGAGCCTCTGTGTTGTGAGTCCAGTCGAGTTTGTTGTTGAGATGAACACCCAGGTACTTGTAAGTAGGGCTGGACGATAATTCAATAACGATATATATCGATCGATAGACGTGTGGCACAATAGAAAAAAATAGTGTCGATAAAAGTTCGATAAAAAAGAAACGTAGTTTTCCTTCCTTCTCATTGTAGCCTAGCATGTAGGTTTATGCTAGTCACTGCTTCCTCCCAACCAATCACAATCGCGGACCCAGGCACGCCGTCACCAATCGCCGCCCTCTCAAACCACAACACAGAGCACATGAAGCTGTGCAGCAAGGAGAGGCGGAGGAAATTGTTCCAAAGAAGGTTTTTGTAGTTCGGCAGTCTGGCAGTATTTCGGTCATGGCAAGTCGGACCAAAAACAAACCACAGTCATCTAGAAAATGTTTAGGGAACCAGTGAAACCAGTCTGATAACGAAACCAACTTTTTTTTATCATCTCAGCCGCTCACACCTGCAGGAGTACGAGCTGTGTAGGCCCCGGCGCGGCTCTCCTCCGAGGAATCTTCGGAAAATATATATATATTTTCAGTTCTGGGCAGTTTCCCACGTAGTTCTAACAATTGAGATAAAAATGCTGAGGGGCCAGAAACTTCAAAGTAATAACTCAGGTTAAAGCAGGAAATGGGGGCGGCGGTGGGGGGGCATTTATTTATTAGTTATATTTATTTTGGTCACTTTTCTGGTCACTTTAGTTTATTCTTTGTCAGTATTTAATAACATAACTCAGGTCTCTTAAGTTATTTTTCTTTAAAACAATTCTGTTATGGTTAAAAAAGTTGGTTAAATAAAGATTTAATTCGAAGTCTGTGTTTGTGTTTTTTATTAAAATTAAATCATTTAGCAATATTATAAAAAGTCCAAGCAGAGCTGCACATAAAATATGGTTTCAAATCTTTTCAATAATTATCGATATCGATCAATATGCATTTTTTTTTTATCGATAAGCTTTTTTTCTATATCGCCCAGCCCTACTTGTAAGTGTCCACCCTCTCAATGTCCTTTCCCTGGATGTTCACTGGGGGAGGGACGGTGGGACGGCGTCTGAAGTCCACCACCATCTCCTTGGTCTTTCCCGCGTTTATGAGGAGGTGGTTCAGCTGACACCAGTCCACAAAGTCCTGAATGAGTCCTCTGTACTCCGTGTCGTCATCATCTGTGATGAGGCCAATGAGGGCGGAGTCGTCAGAGAACTTCTGCAGGACGCAGCTGTCCGTGTTGAGTCTGAATTCTGAGGGTACAAAGGAAGGGCGCTAAGACCATTCCCTGGGGGGCCCCCACACAGCAGGTCCTGATGTCAGACACACAGTCTCGTCCTCACAAACTGGGGCCTGTGAGATAGTCCAGGATCCAGTCGGCCAGGTCACAGTCTGCTGACTGGATATGTTGCTGTTCATGATGGGGTTTTGCATCTGTTTCCATTATTCAATTTCATTGCCCACATGCCACCTAGACTGGCAGTGATGCTGACACTCCGCTGAGCTTTCATGGATTCATTCTTGAAGAACTGCCTGTCTGCCTCTGTATTGTATTATTTTATGTTGGTGTGTATACAACACTCGGGCTTATGTTGTAGACCTGGTATATATGAGTGGGTGGGTGTCTGGCTGACTTTGTGCAAGTGTGCACGTTACACAGCAGCAGTCACTGTGTTCATGCACCCGTACTCCGAGGTTCGACTATCCGACAGACCCTCCTCTCCAGCACCCCCGAATAGACCTTGCCGGGGAGGCTTAAAGGAATAGTACACCCAAAACATGATTAGCCTTCATTTTCTACTCACCTCCATGCTGAACAACACTCTGGAGTACTTTTTTGATATCTCAAATGCATCTGGAGATCTGGGAGGCTTCTTGCTGTCTGCTGACATTCAAATAATGGAGGTCCATGGCGCCCGAGACAGAAAGGTCCATAAAAGTCCACAAAAACGTGTCAATATTCCTCCATACTGCTCGTCCAATGTAATCCAAGTGTCCTGAGTGGGTAGCATCCAGAATTTACTCGAAACGAAGTCATTTAGAATGTTTTTAGAGCATAAACAGTAGTGTATAGGATTACCTAATAGCGCCCCCATGCGCGCTCGCGATTCTACGGAAGCCGGCAGACCAAACCAGCGCATTCAGCTCGGCAAAGAACTCATGCTCTTCCTCAACACTGAAGTCCTCAGACATTTTTCTTTCGTTGTTTCTTTCTTTGCACAGGTAAACAGCACATTTCTTCTTCTACGCTTGCATTATCGGCAGACCAGACGCTGAATGCGCACTCTCTTCCGGTTTGGTCTGCTGGCTTCCGTAGAATCGTGAGCGCGCATGGGGGCGCTATTAGGAAATCCTATACACTACTGTTTATGCTCTAAAAACATTCTAAATGACTTCGTTTCGAGTAAATTCTGGATGCTACCCACTCAGGACACTTGGATTACATTGGACGAGCAGTATGGAGGAATATTGACACGTTTTTGTGGACTTTTATGGACCTTTCTGTCTCGGGCGCCATGGACCTCCATTATTTGAATGTCAGCAGACAGCAAGAAGCCTCCCAGATCTCCAGATGCATTTGAGATATCAAAAAAGTACTCCAGAGTGTTGTTCAGCATGGAGGTGAGTAGAAAATGAAGGCTAATCATGTTTTGGGTGTACTATTCCTTTAAGAGTGTGACTCCCCTGTAATTGGAGCACACCCTCCGGTCCCCCTTTTTGAATAGGGGGACCACCAGCCCAGTCTGCCAATCCAGGGGGACTGCCCCCGATGTCCATGCAATGTTGCAGAGTCGCGTCAGCCAACACAACCCTACAACATCCAGGACCTTGAGGAACTCCGGGCGGATCTCATCCACCCCCGGGGCCCTGCCACCAAGGAGCTTTTTAACCACCTCAGTGACCTCGCCCACAGAGATTGGAGAGCCCAGTCCAGAGTCCCCAGGCCCAGCTTCCTCAATGGAAGGCATGTTGGTGGGATTGAGGAGGTCTTCGAAGTATTCCGCCCACCAACCCACAACGTCCCGAGTCGAGGTCAGCAGCACACCATCCCCACTATAAACAGTGTTGGTGCTGCACTGCTTCCCCCTCCTGAGACGCCGGATGGCGGACCAGAATCGCTTCGGAGCTTTCTCCATGGCCTCTCCAAACTCCTCCCACACCCGAGATTTGCCTCAGCAACCACCCGAGCCGCATGACCCTCCCCCAGCTGGTACCCATCAGCTGATTACGGAGTCCCACAGGCCAAAAAGGCCCAATAGGCCTTCTTCTTCAACCTGACAGCATCCCTCACCGGAGGCGTCAACCAACGGGTTTGAGGGTTGCTGCCACGACAGGCACCGACAACCTTGCGGCAGCAGCTCAGTTAAGCCGCCTCGACAATGGAGGAACGGAACATGGTCCACTCGGACTCAATGTCCCCCACCTCCCCCGGGATGTGTTCGAAGTTCTGCCGGAGAGGGGAGTTAAAGCCCCGCCTAACAGGGAACTCCGCCAGACGTTCCCAGCAGACCCTCACAACACGTTTGGGCCTGCCAGGTCTGACCGGCATCCTCCCCCACCACCGTAGCTAACTCACCACCAGGTAGTGGTCAGTGGAAAGCTCCGCACCTCTCTTCACCTGAGTGTCCAAGACATACAGCCGCAAGTCTGATGAGGGTGGGTAATCTGAACTGTTGAAGTAAGCACAGACAACAGTCAGAACCTGTCCTCCCACCCATAGGCGTAGGGAGGCTACCCTCTCGTTCACCGGGGCGAACCTCAACGTACAGGTGCAGGGATGGGGGGCCTACTCCTGCCCGGTGCCTCTCACTGTGGGCAACTTCAGAGTGGAAGTATGTCCAGCCCCTCTCAAGAAGACTGGTTCCAGAACCAGAACCATGCGTCCAGGTGAGACCAACTATTTTTTAGCCGGAACCTCTCAGCCTCACACACTAGCTCCGGTTCCTTCCCCACCAGCGAGGTGACATTCCACGTCCCAAGAGCCTTCCTCTGCTGCCGGGGATCAGACGGCCAGGGTCCCCTCCCCTGGCCGCCACCCAACACACATTGCACCCGACCCCTATGGCCCCTCTCACGGGTGGTGGGCCCATGTAAGGGGGACCCATGTTTCCTCTTCGGCTGAGCCCGGCCGGGCCCCATTGGTAAAAGCCCGGCCACCAGGCGCTCACCATCGTGCCCCCCCTCCAGGCCTGGCTCCAGAGTGGGGCCCTGTTGACCCGCGTCCGGGCGAGGGAACGCCACATCCAAATATTGTACTGATCATAGGGGTCTTCAGGCTGCGCTTTGTCTGGTTCCTCACCTAGGACCTGTCTGCCTTGGGTGGCCCTACCAGGGGGCATAAATAATTATTTTAGGGAAAACAAAATTAAACCAGAATAAACTTCATATCTTCAGGTTCCTTGACAGGATCCACCCACTCCTAAAACTCAAGGACATAGTTAGGTGCTTTTATGTGAGGTGTCCTTTCTTTAACCACCAATAGAAAGTCTTTCTGCTGTGTTTTTCAGACCGCCTGCAGGATTATGTTGGGAAAGAGGAGGATTTCTCTGACCAGCAGCTCTGTGTACAGGAGAGGATTTCCAGTTTGGACCAAGAGGAACCAGAACCTCTGCAGATAAAAGAAGAGCAGAAAGAACCAGAACATCCCTGGAAAAAAGAGGAAACCATGGAGCTCCCCATAGGTGAGCATGAAGAACAACCAGATTCTTTACCAGACTGACGGCTCTTGCCTAGATACTATAATTGCTGGGTATAGAATGCTGCTGTGCAGTTGATCATTGCTTTTGGACAGAAAACTTTGATTTATAGAATTCAAATAAATGTTTTTATTACAACACAAGGACACATTTTAAACATCTAACAGACAACCTGCTATAATTTTTATTAGCTTAGCTTTTCACTAATTTTAAAGAAATTGGAATGTTTTCAGACCAATTCACAATGCAAATTGCCAAAAATGTTTTAATGAGCTTAATCAAGAACCAGTAACCTTTAGTTAAATAACTCCTCACCCTCTTTGAAAAAGCTAGCAGTGAATAGACATGAGGATTCCACTAAATGACTCTTGGTCATACTTGGTAATGGGAATGTAATGAGCATCTGAGGAACACATGAACACTTATGTTTTATAAGTGTTTAAACCCTTAGTGAAATAAAGCTTGTACAAGGTTCAACAACTGAAAACATATTACTATAGCATAGCATGCAGTCCATCCTGTTAGCTTTGTCTTTACTCATCAGTAAACACATTAAATGATCAACATCATCAAAAGACATATTGTTTGTTCTGTCTCTAATTGTGCCAGACCTGCAAACCTTTTGTCCATGTCCATTTGGAAGGCTTGAGTTTTCATCTAGCAGAAGCTTAGTAGGCAGGCTTTTTTGTCCATGTGGCTCACACCAAGGGATCCTTAGGAGGCCTTCTCATCCAGTTCAGCTCTGTAGATTCTGAAACTCAACACAAATGTGTTGCAAAAAGTCTATTGTGCAGCAATGGTTCTGAAAGGTTTACTGACACAAAGGGGGGTGGAGGGGGGGTGGGGTGGCAAGTCACACCTCTCTGGGAGTTCCTGTGGAGACAGTTTAAGGGGGGGGGGGTGTTTGCAGAGGTCTTACAGCTGTTTATGAGCCAAAATGGCATCCTCTTCTCTGATCATCATGTCAAGATAAAACATGGACACTAGTTCCTATGTCCAAAACCACGATCATGGAAAATGGCACAACAGTGGTCACACACTTGTTTGGCAACTACTTTCTCAAGAGTTGCCTTCTCCTTCTATAACCTGTCCTAAGCTGTAAAACCACACCGGGGTTCCTGGATCTCTTGGCCTATAAAGTATTACTCAGTTCTATGTCCCTGAGATCTTCATGGTGGGATGAGTAGGACTCTGTGACCATACTGTCCAACTCCTTCTTGAGGCCTCGCCCTTTTGCAATATGCAGGACAAAAGATCTACAGCCAAGGGTCTTTTGGCTCCTGCGATCATCCCCTATTGACAATAGATCCCACCCTTATTCTAATGGTTCTTGGAATACTGGTCATCAGTGTTTTCTGTTGCCATATTAGCCCCTAGGGTGATTGTTAATAGGTTTTAGCTTCAGACAATCCCTAATTACATCCTATTTTATGTTATAGAACACATAAGCATTACTGTTCTTCTCTACAGGATACCGTCAGGCAATTCATGGCAAAGAAAACGTCCTTTCCACACATATGCCATTGCCTAATAATATTTTATTAGCAAACTCTCTGGCAGAGCAAACATAGCAAGACTTAAGCAAAATTTTAGGCCTTCTATTGAAGTTTCTTCATTTAAATTGGTCAATTCTCCTTCTGCAGTGAGAGCAAGTGTCCTCCTTTTTGAGTGATATGGCTGAGTTACTTTGCTGTTCTATTATGTGCAACCTAGACAAAAGTTCCCAGATGAGCAAACACTTGCCACTTTTAACCTGTGCAGGAACACCTAACCCATCTGTTGGACAATGTGATACTGCATTTCCATGTAAGGGACTGAAGGTGATCACCTCAATCGACCAGGCATTGTGGATCAATTATGGTTTGCAGGACATCCTGCCACCAGTACAGCCTAAACATTAACGTTATCAACAAAATAATTTTTCCGGCAGTCTGATCTTTTTTTTTTTTTTTTTTTTTTTTTTTTTACTGTACATACTTATTTTTATGGTTCAAACAAATTTTAAGTACCGTATTTTCACGACTATAAGGCGCATATAATCGTCTTTTTTTCCCTCAAAATGTGCGGCGCGCCCTATGTGTGTTGTTACTGCGGACGTTGTTGAGACCACCATGAGAACGTTAAAGGGGGAAGTGTCGGCGTGGATTGTGTATAAAAGAACAGGTATGTGCTTTATGCAGAACTCCTCATTGAGGAGATGATGAAAGAGTGGTTGAGGGAGGTGAACGTAAGGAGACCAGGTGGGTTTTTTTCCACGCATCACCATCGCTGTTAATCTGTGACTCCATGCGTTCCCATCTCACAGCTGATGTGAAAAACATGGTGAAACAAATGAACGCTGTGCTCGCTGTTATTCCGGGAGGTCTGACAAAGGAACTTCAACCGCTCGACATCGGTGTGCGGCCGTTCAAAGTAATGCTGTTTTCACACCTGACGCAGCAGGAGTTTACATGCAAAGTCAATGGTTTACGCGCGTCAAGGCACAGCAAAAGGTCCCACAGCGTGTTTTGAGCAGCAGGCGCAGCGTGATGCGGCGCAAATGCGCTGCTGCTCGAGATGGAAAAATTGAAGTTTTGCTGCTTGATGCGCCGCATCAACGAATCGGAGAAGCTGATCTGGGAGCTGGCAGGGAGAGAGAGACACATCGCTGATGACACAGAGCGCTGTGATCGCTCCTCTGAAACAGTTTATTGGCGCCTAAATTAACTTAAAATGCTGAAACCTGCCGACAGAATATGTTCACTTTTATTATCCTGGTTCCTGCAGTTTAGATTATGTTGATGAAAAACAGCAACCAGCTGCCGCGGTGAACCGCGAGGAGGCGACCCAGCCAGAGGCTGCTGTTGAATTAAGTTTTCAGGTGGATTTTCTTACTTCAAAACATATTAAAACTACTTTATTCCCACTGATCACAGCAAATATAGCTGCAAGGCAGAGAAAGGATAGAGTAGCTCCGCCCAACGGGCATCAGACCCACTTTTGCACCGTGCAGCCAGAGCAGCAAAGCTGCTTCTGCCCCGCGTTAGAACTAACTGGTACAATCTAAACTGCAGGCAGTTAATTTATGCGTCAATAAACAGTTTCAGAGGAGTGATCACAGCGCTGTGTCATCAGTGATGTGTCTGTCTCACGGCCAGCTCCCAGGTTTGATTAATACTTTGTAATAAATACATGAATAAAGCACAATCATACTCAGTTTTGCTCACCATCTATTTTTAAATATTCAGTAGAGGTATCTAAACGTAGTAGAGGACATGCACCTGTATATAAAACCTGCGCCCTATAGTCCGGTGCGCCTTATGTGTGTGTTAAATACAGAAATGGCACACATAACTGAGACTGCGCCTTTAGTACGGTGCGCCTTATGGTCGTGAAAATACGGTACTCCAAATCTTAAAAGCTGAATCATCGAGGGTGGGAACATGTGGTTTGAGCACAACGGGGCATTTCTTGATATAGTTGTAATGCAAATTTTTCCTACATTGTATCCAAATTTTGAGAGAGTCGTAGAGCAGAGGGTTGGATTTCTAAGTATGCAATTCCAAAGGAAGGGCTGAACTTAACAACTCTGGTAGAGAGGACTTTCCACAGCTAGATGCCTCCATATGAACCCAAGAAGGTGCTTCAAAAGTTAAAGGAGAAGTTCGGTTTTTTACACTTTAAGCCCATTTTCTGTAGTGTCCAGGATGAAATCGAATGATCGACACCAAAAGTTTGACAATTGCTCCTGTCTCTGCTTTTTGGCTCATTTAGAATCCCCCCCTGGCTGCTTTAGAATGGCTAGCATAGAGCATGTCCGATAATGTCCTTAAAACAACCTTAAACGTTCTTTTTTTAAATATGCTACTCACCGGGTCATCAGCGCTGTTCAATGACGTTCCAAAAAAAGTTTCGTAAAGAAAAAACTTTCCTGTAGTGTTTTATTTAGCATTTTGTAAATCCCATTGAGTTCTGTTGGAATAGTCAATATTCCGCTGCCACCGGAAACGGAAATGGGGCCTGTTTACACAGTTGTAGTCTTTTCGCTTCACTCTGTGTACTCCGACGTCGAGGTGCTAACGTCTCTGTTAAACACTTAAAAAAACTCTGAAAATGGAATACGAAAGGTGGATTCTTGATTCTCGACGTCGGAGTACACAGAGTGAAGCGAAAAGACTACAACTGTGTAAACAGGCCCCATTTCCGTTTCCGGTGGCAGCGGAATATTGACTATTCCTACAGAACTCAATGGGATTTACAAAATGCTAAATAAAACACTACAGGAACGTTTTTTCTTCACGAAACTTTTTTTGGAACGTCATTGAACAGCGCTGACGACCCGGTGAGTAGCATATTTTAAAAAAAGAACGTTTAAGGTTGTTTTAAGGACATTATCGGACATGCTCTATGCAAGCCATTCTAAAGCAGCCAGGGGGGATTCTAAATGAGCCAAAAAGCAGAGACAGGACCAATTGTCAAACTTTTGGTGTCGATCATTCGATTTCATCCTGGACACTACAGAAAATGGGCTTAAAGTGTAAAAAAACCGAACTTCTCCTTTAAGTCATCTACCAGTGGAGCATAGTGCGTATGTTTGCTGCACAATAATAAAGTTAAAAACATGGCAAGGCCGGTCCACCTAATGGCCTGAGTCTTTACGCATACATACAGATTTACCATTCCAAATAAACTTTGCAATAAGTTTGTCCAAAGAAGAAAAAAGTAAAGTAAGCTTGTAAGTAAAGTTGGATGCATTGCAATAAATATAAAAACTTTGGTAAAATGTTTATTTGAACAGAATTACTATTATATCTAATAGTAATTATATATATATTACTATTATATCGACCATTAGAACCAGCTATTGTATCAGATACTATAAATAGGGTGTTTTTTCTATAAGAATTGCTGTGCCTCTACCTTTAGCGTTAAATTTAGAATGGAAAATTTGCCCAAGCCAACTCCCTTTGAATTTTTTCTGATCTGAATTTTTGAGGCGTGTTTCTTGAAGAAACACTATATTCCCTCTGAGTTGAAATGAAATGAAAAATGTTTAAACTGAACAAAGGAGGTCAACACAAGGCAGCAATGTACTAAAAAGTCCACTGTGGTGCATGGGAAGGGAAAACAAACGCACCTCCTGTGGCAACGGGCAGGGAGTAACTCAACCAGCAATCAAACGAAAAAATGCCTTATGCAATTCAAATATATAAAAAACTAAATTATACTAAGAGTCAGTAGGCTAAATGATATTGACATACATAAGGACCTATCTGAGGATCTACGACGTATTCATGCCCAGTAGCTTCTAGCTAGAAATGGTTGAAGCCATGTTTTAACGTAACACTCATCACTCGAAGATCTGGAGACGGTCTTTTGCATCTTGAGGAGAGTCCAATACCTGTGTTTCCCCATTGAGCGTAACTTGGAGTCAGGCTGGATAAAGGAGCCTGTAGCGGATTCCTTTTCCTCAAAGCGCTCCCATCACCTCATTGAAAGCCGTGGCATCTGCTCAGATCGGCGCTATAATCCGGGAAAATGAAGATCTGCTTTCCTTGAAACTCCAATCGACCTTTCTCTCTAGCAAGGTGCTGAATCAACTCCTTCTCCTGGTAATAATGAACGCACAGACGAATGGCCGTGGTCGTCCTCCCTTTGCGGGTCTCGGCGCTGCCGCCATCCAAAGAGCTCTGTCCAGGACCGGGTTTTCTCCAAACCATTGGGACCACCAAGGACTTCGTGCAGCAAACCGGCGATGAATCTGGTTGGGTTCCCCTATCCTCATAT